>NW_006921645.1:9857728-9880129 GCF_000298275.1 Orycteropus afer afer | reverse complement strand
TTTTTTTTTTTTTTTTAATATTTGTTTCTCTCTCTCTTTTCTCTCCTACTTCTGATTTATGCTGTCTTACATGGATCTTTGGAAGTCACCTTCAGTCCTTCCTGGAACCTGGTGAGGTGAAAACAAACTATAGAAAGCCTCTGCCGGAACCCTGGTATAGCTCCTACCCCAGCCAGGCCTCCCTCCTCAACCACAGAAGCCAAAGTCAGCACCCTCATTCTGATCATCTCACCAGGGATTCGCAGCTGGGGTTGCCAAGAGCTCTCTAAAGAACTAGTTGCTGTCGAGTTGACTCTGACTCATGCCATCCTATGTGTGTCAGAGTAGAACCATCAGGTTTTCAATGGCTGATTTTTTTGGAAGTAGATCTCAAAGCCTTTCTTCTGAGGCATCTCTGAGTGAATTTGAACTGGCAACCTTTTGGTTCATAGTCAAGTGTGTCAACTGTTTGCATCTTCCAGAGACTCCAAGAGCTCTCTGCTGTTGTTAGTGGCTATTGAGTCAGCCCCTGACAGGGTGATCCCGTGCATGAAAGGACTGGATGGTTGTGATCCGTAGGGTTTTCACTGGCTGATTTTTGGAAGTAGATCAACAGGGCTTTCTTCTAAGAGCCCTTGAAGGCCCCATAAAAGAAGTTCAGTTAGTTCACGAAACTGGGATTGATGAGGACACCCCACCAAAGCTTATCTCTGTCTAGGACGGTGGTTGTGTGCACCTCCTCTGCCCTCCTGGGTTGGTCTGATACCACTGCAAGCTGAACTCTTAGCTGAGATCCACAGTGCTATTGTAAATCAAGAAGGCAACAAGCAGGAGATGCCCCAGCAGTGGAATCTTTCTCCAATCCTAGTTGCACAAGTTCAGGAATGGCATGCAGATGGGGCAGTTCCACTAAGCAATGATGGGTGGGGTGGAGGGCCACCCAGGAGTTCACTCTAACTGTGCAACCTTGTTTGGCACCTGGGCTAGAAATAACTTATCTGCAAACCTCAGAGTTTATTTTTGTGGTAAAGTCTGATTTTCCAAGTGGCCTGACTCCTTCCTTACTTTGCACCTGCCCCAGTGGTCAGGACTGACAGGAATAATTGTACACTATGTCCTACACAAGGGCACCTGGCCAGGGGAAGAAGGCTGACACCCCACCTTCAAGCCTTGCCCTGTGCCCTGGGGTAGGCTGGGTGCTCAGAGAGGGGCCTTCTAATTTGCACAAAAGCACTGAATAGGCTAGTAGTGGCCCTGCCAGGATCCTGCTCAGGGAGAAGCACCATATGCACATTTGTTGACTATGAGGATGCTCCTAAACTGGCAGGCTTCTGTCCCTTGTTGCAGATCTCATTTTCTCACACTCAAAAGTCTTTCAAAAGAATTTTTAAACTTTTGGCTTCTAATCATAAATTAATCTCACTCTCTCTCTACCCCTCTCTGTTTCTCTCTCTCTCTTTCTCTCAAAAGAGCAACATGACAGATAGTACTAGGAGCACTTGGGGGCTACAGGAAGACTACCCAGCACATGGTGAAACAGAAGTATTTTTTCCAACACTCATCCACTCAAGCACTTATAGGCATCCACAATGTATACTGTTCCAGGTCTGCATCCAAAGAGGATGACAAGAGTCTCCAGGACCTTGCTACTGGGGAGGCCAGAAGTGAATACAATCTCATAATCTGGTGGGATAAGTGCAACAATAAGAGTTTATTCCAAGTGCTATGGAATAACAACTCATCCATTCAACAAATATTTCCTGAGCATGTGCTATGTGCTGGGCATTATGGTTCTAGGCACTGGGATTACAACAGAGACGGTATGAGACCAAAATCTCTGACCCAGAGCTTACATTTAAGGGGATGAAAGTAAGTGGCAACTGACTTAGTTTGGTCCAAACTATGGGCTTCAAGGCAAAGATGACTTTAAGCTGAAGAGTGAAGTCTATGTATGGGTATCTGTGTGTGGGGAGCATTCCAGGTGATGGCAACAGCCTGTATAAAAGGACTAGAGACTTCAGAGCACATGTGTCAGAAAGACCTGAGGGGCGTGAGATGCAGCTGGAAAGGCAATGGGTCTTGACAGTGATGGGCTTTGAATGCCATGTGTGGTGTAGTAAATTACATAGTGTGGCTTTTCTAGCCATAAGTCTTTCTAAACTCTGTGGTGGAATTTGCTGTGAGCAACTGAGTAGCTCCTGACTGTTAACATTATCCACCTGGGATATTTCTGTTGGGAGCAGCGTGAAGTAATTTTCTGGGAAGTTTGCTCTCTCTCAGGTGTATAGAATTCTGATGTTGGGATTGGTTAGTTTGCCACTCTGCCAGGCTCAAAAGGAGCCCTCCTACAGGCAGAAGAAATCTCTCACTGCTGGCTGAGAGACATGAGAGATGTGCATTACTGAGAGACATGAGAGACACACATTGCTGAGAGACATGAGAGACAGGCACTGCTGAGAGAGACATTGAGAGCCATGCACTGCTGGGAGAGACACTGAGAGACACACACTGCTGGGAGAGAGATTGAGCAAGACTGTCAGCTGAGAGACAGTGGGCTGAGAGAGACTGAGCACGTTCCTGAACTTGAATTATAGCCTGTTGCTTCTCTAATAAACCCCATAATCTGTGAGTTCTGTGTGGCCACTGCACCAAATTATTAAACCCAACAGAGAGGTGGTGGGTGCTGTGGGAGGAATGGTTGGTGTCAGGGTTGGTGAAAGGGCTGGAAGGAGGCGGCACGTCTGGCCTCACAGGGATAGGCCTTGGGCTACTGATGGTGATTCTTTCTTCCTCTTGTGGGGTTAGAGGAGGTCAGAAGATGTGGCCTCCTTGCCCCTTTGGCACCATGATAGGATCTCTCCTGAGAGGTTACCCTCTCAGATAACAGGGACATAGCTGAAGGCTCACAGAGCACTGACCAGAGACTATTTTTAGAGTCAAGCTCCCTCTATATTCCCTGACCCCAAAACAGAGACTCCTTGACAGCCTCATGCTCTGAACAGTCACTGCCCCAATTCCAATTTCTGTTAGGATGTCCAAGGTTAAAGTCTTATGCAATAACATCATTGGAGTTGGGCTCACTCAGTGCGGTAGCTCATGGTGTCAACTCCTGGCCCCCAGCCCCCTTATAATGGACCTCCTCCCATACCAGACCACACAGAATCTTTAGTAATGTTTATCATCAATTTTAATCATACAGTGATATGTGATAGACTCAACTCACTGCTGTCGAGTTGGTTCCAACTCACAGTGACCCCTCCTTGGGTTTTTGAGGCGGTATCTCTATGGAAGTAGATTGCTCAGTCTTCCTTCCAAGGAGTGGCTGGTGGGTTTGAACTGCCAGCCTTCTGGTTAGCAGTCAAATGTGATATAGTTGTAAACTGCTTAAATGTAATATATTTCTTAGATTATATGGATACTAACAATGAAACTGTTTTGTAAAATCTTTCTACAGTGAATTACAACATTGTTAGTTACAGTATTACTATAACTGAGTGGAAGCCTTTCTTTATGTTTCTCCTTCTTTTCCCTAAATTACTACTTCATTTTCAAAAAAGTTATTGATACAGGTTCACAAATACTAATTACCACAATATTGTAGCTAAAACACCAGAAAGTTTGACAACATGAGGGACTATAAAAAGACCGGCAGTGATGAACACAACAGTGTGTGCTTGTAGCATGGCAGGCAAAACCACATGACTTGAAGTGCACAGTAATTGGGTTATAGTGACAGTTCTGACCAGAGTGCATCAGAAAGTTCAAAAAGTAAATTAGCATAGAGTTTTAGTCTTTTAAGTGTATTGATACATGTAAGGTGGGCTTACAAAAATATTTTTGTTCTTATAACTAACTACTGGAATTTTTTAATAAAAAATACTAAATTTCTGCTGAAACACCACACAAAAATTTTATAGACAGTCATTTTGGTGTTACCCCCTCTGATAATGTCACCTGGTATAGTCTGCACCCCCACACCCCCTGAGTGATGCTACAGTTCTTAAGACCTATAAATGTTATCTCCTCACAACCTTGTGCTTTTAGTTTGCAAAGTGTTTTCACACCATTCCCTCTTCTGGGTCACGAGGGGGACCCTTAGTGAGAAACAGAGAGAGATCATTGTTGTCATTTATGATACCAAGGACAAAACTGAGGCCGAGAGAGGGCCATTGTCTCACCCAAGGTCACACAGAGAATTAAGGCAGAGCAAAAGTGACGTTTCCTGGTTCCTAAATCTAGAGCTACCTCCTACCTCAGTGTGAAACTGCCACTCCTTATATTGAAATTCGAAAGTGTTGAGCAAGTGCCAACCGTCTGCCTGACGGCCATTGAGCACCTACTATGTGTCAGGCCCCATGGTGAGTGGCCATCACTGGTCCTAACCTAGGCCCTACTCCTACCCAAGAAGAACACAGAGAGCCATGTCTGGGTTGTCCTTCCTCCCACTTGCTATGACCCAAGAGGCCTAAAGGCTGTGGGGTCAGGCAGACCCAGACTATCACCTGCATGAAATGAAGCAAGTTGAACAGGAAACAGAATTAGCATCACGCCACTTGCTCACTGAGTCCTCTCATCCCAGGCCACTCAGAGGCTCTTTAATTATAGCTGCCAATACATATTTTGACTCTTACTTGTAAGTGAGCTGGGTGCTAAGAGAATGGGGGAGATTTAAGCCTCATTCACAGAGCTGGAGTTTGCCTGCATAAGACAGACGCAGCCTAGCAACCCTCACGGGTCCTGCCTTTGATTTGTAGCAACTCATTTAGATAAAAGCATCTGGTTCGTAAGGTAGCAACAACAAAAAAATCATTAAAAGCATATTTCTGCTTTTACAAAGCAACCTAGTAACAACGCAGAAGGTAACAATTAACCTGCCCCCCCTTTTCCAAGTACACAGGCAGGTGTTTAAAGTGGGAAATGAAAGTCAGGAAACAGAGAGAGAGGTTCTTTGCAGGGTCCCTTCTCAGATAAGTGCGGATGCAGCCCCACCAGTCAGCCAGAGCCTCGCCCTTCCTTTAGTGTGCAGAGGAGGCCTCTCTATCCCAGAATAAACAGCGTGATTATTTATTTAGCACCAGTTTAAGGCTTTTAAAAATGCATCCAAAGTGTTCTGCCGTTTTGCACAGGTACTGCTGCTACTGACTTTGTGAATCAGAAAAAGTACATCTGACCCTGCCCCACCTAGCCAGCTTTCTGGTTAGCAGTCAAATGCCTTAGGCACTACGTCATCAGAGCTCCCTGTTGTGATGTTTTATGTGCTGTCAACTCATAGCAACCCCTCCTTGGGTTTCTGAGGCAGTATCACTATGGAAGTAGATTGCCCCATCTTCCTTCTGAGGAGTGGCTGATGAGTTTGAACCACCAGCCTTCTGGTTAGCAGTCAAGTACCTCAGGCCCAAACTTATCTGCAGTGAATTTACTGTGACCACCCCCAGAAACCTCCCCCCAGGCCCATGTGGCCTTTGTTCCCATCCAAACAGGCCCTTGCGCTCCTAACTTACCCTGCATGTTTGCATCCCTACCTCCAGGCCCTTGTCCTGCTAAGCCCAAGTCTCCCAGAAGGCTCTCTCCCCATCCCTACCCATCTCCTAGCAAAGTGCTCCCAAACCATCCACTCATTGAATTTTCTCTTCTCCAATTTCTTGATGGTATCATTATACCTGGCACTCATTTAGAACTCAGTCTTACTTGGAGTCCCTGGGTTGTACAAATAGTTAATGTGCTCGATTGGTAACTGAAATGTTGGTGTTCTAGTCCACCGAGAGGTGTCTTGGAAGAAAGGCCAGGTGATCTACTTCCGAAAAATCAGCCACTGAAACCCTATAGTATACAGTTCTATTCCAACACACATGGGTCACCATGAGTCAGAGAAGACTGGATGACAACTAGTTTTTCTACTTGGTCCAAACGCAGTTCTTTCACTGTCCAGAGTGCTGAAGGCTCATGCCCCATTCACTATGAGCTCTCTGGGGCAGGGGGTAGCACTGCAGAGCTGGGAACATAATGAACACTGAAAACTCTTGACATGAAGTGAGTTCTCACATGTCTATAGAATGAAGGAACAACACGTGTGTTTCACTCAGAAGCATCTCATTTCACCTGTGTCACCTCGTGTGCTTAGCTGGGAGCAGAGGCCACCAAGCCCACTGGAGCAGCTCACACAGCTACCCACCTTAGGGAAGTAAGGGCACTTCCCCTGGGACCCATTCAACCCAGTACACAGTCCTTCCTGTGCTGTTCCAAGCACAGCACACACCTGCAGGAGGGAGGCAGTCCTCCCTGGACCTTTCCAGGCCCCAGGGTCATATTATGCTCAATTTCACATCTGAACAAAGTTTAGAAAGGAATATTCCATATTCAAAGTGACCTCACAGCATTAATGCCTTCGTTCATTCATTTGGGAAACATTTATAATGACATAGCTTAGTGTAGTGGTCAAGACCACAGATTCTGGAGTCAGACTGCATAGGTCCTAATCCCAGCTCGGCCACTTATTAGCTATGTGACTTTGGGCCTCAGTTTTTTCATCTGCAAAACAGAGGTTCTAATAATACCTATTTCATAAGGTTGTTGGTGAGGTTTAAATTACTTAACATAACAAAGCACTTAGAATAGTGCAGGGAACATATTACTACACAAGAGTTTGCTGTAATTATTATTCTAAGGGGTCAGGACCATAGCTGAGTCATGGAATTAACTCATACTCTCTTCAGGACTAAGTATGTCTTTAAGGAAAGTTTTGGCATGCTCTCCACCTGTGGCCTTTGCTTGCTGAACGTATCCAGTCAGCATGGACATCTGCTCCCAGGGGATGTGGCCCTCTGTGGCCCACAGGGGTCCCATATAGCCACTGGGATGCATCCTGCTCCGATTTGCCATGGGTATGGGCAGAGGATCCTGGGGGCCCTCTTACTCATTTCCAGTGGAAATCCCCAAGCACCTATCCCAGCCCATATCATTTACTGTCCCTTCCATCCCAGCCCTCTGAAGACAATCTGAGCCCTTCCTCAGTACACAGTATGGTCCAGCAGCCTAAAGCTGGACAGCAGATGAATGGCCATCGTCCCACCCAGGGCTGCCACTGACTGGCTTTGGGATGTAGAGGCATGTTCCTATCCTTCTTTGGTCTCAGTTTCTTTATCTGTAGCATGGGGAAGTTAGATTCATGATTAATCCCCAAGGACCAGTCAGGATCTATCTCTGGGAGTGGCCTCTGGATGTGGCTGCATGGGGGCTGCTGGGGCTCCACCACAATTAGCACTGTGGCTTCAGAAGGTATGTCAGCATGTCCTTGGGGCATCTGTCATTAGCCATTATGAAGTCATTATCTGGTAAATAATTCATAACCCGAGAGATGGGATAGGCTGCCAATAAACAATAATCCATTTAGAATGCACCCTGGTGAAGATGAATGCGGCCGTGGTGTTGCAGCTCTATCCTGAAGGCCAGCACCCTCCTTGTCTCTGGTGTCCACATAGCTATCTCAATTGAGAACCTGCTCAGGCCTGGCTCCTCTCTGAAACCCTACCTCACCACCCTGACCAAGGGACTCGCCCCTCTTCTGAGCTGAGGTAGGATTTATTTCTCAGTAATAGCAACATTTATCTACTAAGTGCCTAAGGCACTGGACTGCTAACCAGAGGACTGGCAGTTCAAACCCACCATCAGCTCCTAAGAAGGAAGATGGGGCAATGTACTTCCCTAGTGATACTGCCTCGGAAACCCAAGGAGGGGTCGCTATGAGTCAGGTCCAACTTGAGGGCACATAACAACAACAACACAAGTGCCAAGTAACTTGTGTTGGGCACATAACAACAACAACACAAGTAGCATAGTGCCTGAGGCATTTGACTGTTAACCAGAAGGTTGGTGGTTCAAACCCACCAGCCACTCCTCAGAAGGAAGGTTGGGCAATCTGCTTCTGTAGTGATACTGCCTCAGAAACCCAAAGAGGGGTCACTACAAGTCAGATTCGACTCAATGGCAGTGAATTTAAGTGCCAAGTACCATGCTAAACAATTCACGTGCCCTTTCTCATTTTATCCTCCCAACAAACCTGTGGAGGGATGTATTCTTATTATTTTTCTTTACAGATAAGTAAACTGAGGTTGGAAAAAACAAAACAAAACTCACTGCCGTGGAGTCGAGTCCGACTCATAGCAACCCCTCCTTGGGTTTCTAAGGTTTAGAGAGTTTAAATAACCAGCCAGAAGCCATTTAATCAGAAAGCATTGGGTCTGGGATTCAAACCCAGCTCTGTATGATGTGAGAGCTTGCACTCTTAACCAGTGAGTGCCACTTTCTTTGGCTACAGCTTTAGCCTTTCATCATTCCTCTGGCCTTTGTTTCTGTGTGACCTAAGTCTGCCTAGCAAAAGTGTGAGTCCTATAGACTATATTTCCCTCTAGCCTCTAATGGAGTAGTGGATAAAGCGTTTGGCTGCTAACTAGAAGGTCAGCAGTTCAAACCCACTAGCAACTCCACAGAAGAAAGACTGGGCAATCTACTTCCGTAAAGATTTGGAAACCCAGTGAGGGGTGAGAATTTGCTCTAAGTTGAAATTGGCTTTGCTTTTTTGTTTTTTTTAGTCTCCCTCACAAAGGTGGGTCCCAGAAAGTATTTCATAAAGGCTGTAGACCAGTTGTTCCTAGCTGCCTGGCTTGTTAGTGGCATTTAGAGTTCAAATGGCATTTGAGTACTGGAGGGTGGATGGGGAGAGGATACTGTACCTGAACTTCCCATCTTCTAATAGACTTGCTACATTTTTCTTTCTCCGGGGAGACAATGCACCATTTGGTCATGCTCCCTCAGAGAACTCTGTCCTGATGAAGGAGCTCCGAGCATGAACCCTGGCTATATAGGCTAGTCTCAAGGTTGGGTTAGCTCTACAAAGAGCTCCTCCTCTCCTTTCTACACAATCATCTTGCCCACAAAGCCAATATCCTATCCCATTTCTGCAGGAACATTTCAAAGCCTACACAGAGGCCTCTCCATCCCACTCCCAACTGCTAAGCTGCTCAGCTCTTGGTTTCTCCTGGGAAGGGGCACAGTAGACACCATCAAGACCATACAACCAGCCTCCCTGAGGCTTGGAGTCATGACAAGCCTTGGTTATAATTCTCAGCCTACCCAAATCACCCTGTGTTTCAAGTAACAGGATGAGTTCTGGACACTGGGACCTGTAATTGTCACACATCTGGAATGCTGCAACAAACCTCTGTGGCCAGGTCATGTGGTGCATGAAAGCCACAATGGTTTCACGGACACTCATTTTCCAATAACTTGTGGTAACCAGCCCAACAGGGGCCCTTTTAGCCTTTTAACCTCTTCTACTGCAGAGAGCAGGGCAGGAATGATTGGCAGGCACAAAGGGCAGGAAGATGGGTCACCTTGCTGCTTTCTAGAACAGCCTGAAACAGCCAGAACCCTTCCATTTCCTTTGAACAGAATTGCCTCACAGGAGGAGCTAGTCGTGTCCTATTTGTCAGGCTTCCACACTGACACACATCCGCTGTCCCCTTCCTGAACTCCTCTGCTTCCAGGAATGGTGAAAGATTTCACCCTGGGAGCATCTCTGCTTTTTGCTTGTGACATGATCTCTGTTTGGAGTTAGGCTTAGGGCTGAGTTAGGCCAACCACGTAGGGCACAGAAGGGTGAGCACAGCCCTGTTCTGGGCAGAATCAAGCTCTGGCAAGTCTGTCCCTTTCAGTCCCAGCTTCACCCCAGTCCTGGCCCAGCAAAGAAATGCTGTGAACTAACCAAACCTCCTTTATGGGGCATGGAGAGGTCTTGGCTGAACTGGCTACAACTCCCCACTGTGGGATTATCAGAACCCAGGGCTCTGACCCTGGCTTCTGTGGTTGGGTACAGGGGTCTCCAACCTAAGCCCTTAAAGGGAGGCCTGCCTGGGGCCGAAGCTGTGCTCAGGTCCCAAGCAGAAGAAAGCATGAGACTTCCTATTCTGTTTGTTTTTACCTCACTAGGTTCCAGGAAGGATTGAAGGTGACTTCAAAGAATCCCTGTAAGACAATGTAAATCAGGAGCAAGAGACAGAAAAGAAAGAAAACAAGTGTAGCGACAGGAAATAGAGCAGAGAATGCTGCTGACATGCAACAAACCACCCAAACCCAAACTAAACCTACTGCCGTAGAGTCAGCTGTGACTCATGGTATCCCCATGTGGTACAGAGTAGAACTAAGCTCCACAGAACACACACAGGGAATTTTGTACATTTGCTGCAGGGGGGGTCACACATTTGCCTCTCAGCCTGGCAGTGTTTCTAGCCTTGGCTGCCCATTGAACCAAATGGGGAGCTTTACAAAAATACTCATGTGTGGGCTCCACCCCCAGAGATTTTGATTTAATTGATCTGGTGTGTACCCTGGATATCAGGATTTTAATAAATTTCTGTCAGTGATTTAATATGCAGCCAGGATTGAGAACCATTGCTTAGAGAGTTTGGGAGATGAAAACGAGAAGCTGATCTGTTTCAACATGATTCACGGGGTTTATGAGATATTCTGACAATGGCCTGGAAGAAGAATGTGTCTGTGCCAAAACCACAGACATTTCTCCCAAGGATCCTAGCAAAGGGGTGACATGATAAACATTACCACAAATCCTAAATATGGGCACAAGGATATGGATTTTAAGGCTGCAGATATTCTAATAGTCCAGAGAGCTCATGGAAAAGCATGTTTGGGAAGGGTAAGATAAACAGGCTTTGTGATAGTGTGAGATGGTGTGAAAGTACTCAGCTTTTGGATGGCCTGATCCAGAAGGTTGATTTTGGAATATCAGAAAGAATAGGAAAATTACATATCATCCAGGAAGACTTTCATAAAATCTTCACAATTTCCATTTCAAGGCTTAGAACCCAAGAATATGGTAACACCTTTGAGTTGAGAGTACTGGTTAAGCTTTTTTTTTAAACTGATGCCCACCTTTGAAAGAACAATTAAATTGGGCTATCTGGGGGAAGGACCCAGGTACCTGCAGTTTCTAGAGCTCTTCACATGATTCTAATGTGCACCCAGGGCTAAGAACTACTGCTCAGGGAGCATCATTTCTCTCTCTTAATGTTTTGATCTTGTCCTGAGGTAGGAAGGTCAGGGCTCATTCTCATTTTAAAGTTGAAGAGATTGAAGCTCAGGAAGTTTCACTGGGCTCGCCCAGAGTTAGTGATAGATTAGGTGTCCTAGGCTGAGTTCTCTAGAGAAGCAAAACCAGTGAAGCTTATATACACAAATATATGTATTATAGTGGGTAAAGCATTTGGCTGCTAACTAGAAGGTTGGAGGTTAAAATCCACAGAGCTGCTCTTTAGGAGGAAGACGAGGCAATCTACTTCTGTAAAGATTTGCAGCCTTGGAAACCCAATGAGGGTTGCTATGAATTGGAATCAACTCAGTGTAACTAGGTTTGTTTTTGTCACTTTTATCTCAAGAAAATGGCACACAACATTTGTAAAAGCTGGCAAGTTTCAAGCCTATGGGTCAGATGTCAGGCTGGAGGCTTCTCCTGACTCATGCAGCTAGAGGGACTGATAAGCCAAAGTCTGGCAGATCAGATGGCAAGCTGCTGCTCACAGGCTGTGAAAGCTAATGAATGCCAAGATCAGCAGGAAATATAGCACACCGCTGGCTCAAATTTGAAGAACCGGAGGTCAGATGATGACAGGCTAGATGCGGAGTCCAGGTAAAGCAAAAAAACAGAGAGCTTTGCCAGATGTCCATATATATTCCATACAGGTCACACCTCTGAAAAAACTCCCTTTCAACTGATTGGCCACTGATAGCAGATCACATCATGGAGGTGACTACATTAAATCAGATTTCATCATGGCGGATGACTATATCATAAGTGCTAAACTACTGGGAATCATGACCCAGCCAAGTTGACACACAACTTTAACCATCACATTAAGGACTAGACCTCAGTGGCCTACCTGCACTCCAGGGTCTCCTCTACCTCACTGCCTCAGTGGACATTGTTCTGTGGCTCTGTGAGCTCTGAAATGCACAAAATCATCTTATCTTATAATGTTTGCTTGTATCTTATGTTGAACCTGTCCTCAAGAAGCTCATGGTGCAGGAAAGAAGAAGCCCGAAGAAAAGGAGATAGAGATTCATAGCCCAGTGCAGAGATTGAGGTTGAGATTCAGGGATCACAAAAGAATACAGGAAAGACAGTACTCAAGCGGGGTTGTTGTGGACAGGCTGAGCATCAGGTGTTATGTCAGATAAGTAGGTCTGCAAGTCAGACAAATGACAATGAGGAATCAGCTGGAGAAGTGGTCTGGGCCTTAGAATAGAGGTGCTATCTTGGAATGAAGCTGGGGCACAGCTGAAACAGAAGGAGTAGAGTGATTGCTGGAAACATGGGAAAGCTGAGGAAACCTTATATTACAAGCAAGCTCACATTCAGGTGGGAGGAGGAAAAGGAGCTGCAGTGGTCAGAAAGACAGCAGAAGGATGCAGCCCATGGCAAGCAAGAAGAGTAAGATTTGAATTCCTTATGAAACTAAAAGTTGGCAAGTTCCAAGCCTATGGGTCAGACATCAGGCTGGAGGCTTCTCCATGAAACTAGGATGGGACATCATTTGCTAAGAGTGATGTAGGCAGGGCAGGTTGAGGGTCTTGAGGATGACAGGACATGTTTGGAATTGGGCAGGGAATGGACCAGGGACAATGATGACTGCCTGGGCAGGGCTGAGGGTCCAGCTAAGGTTCTGCTGAGGAAATCTGCCTGCGCAGGTTGGCATAGTTACACCACTTCCCAGGGGTCTGACCACCCAGATGCCCAGGGGAAAAGGCAGATATGGAGGCTCCCAGGGTGGGGCCAGGACAGGCAGTTCTCATCAATTGACAGGGGTTACATGGTTGGTTGTCTGTTGGTGACAGCATCAACAAAAAGGCTGCCCACAAGGTCCATTCTTAGACTGGAAGTCATGGAGGCCAAAAAGGAAGAAAAGGAGGGAAGGAAGGTCTGGAGATCTTAATGAAGTAAGGTTGTGAGAGAAAGCAAAGGACAGGAGAATGTGGTCAGAGACAATGCCTTCAGGATTGATTTGTGGGAGGTGGCACTGCAGTGAATGCGGAAGTCCTGGGCACTGCACGGGTGCTCTTAACCAAAAAGTTCACATCCCTGCAGCTCCGGAGACATTTTCAGTGTCCTCCAAGGATGCGGACACTCAGGGCATTTTGTTTTCTAAAGGCAAAGGGACAAATGGCCTGGACGGGCACTATTGAGACAGCCCTAGTAGTAGAGCAGGGGATGCTGCATAGATATAGGTCTCTGCTGAGTTCACCTTGGCTGCATGGACCTTGGCTGCATGGAGAAGACCAGCACCGCACTTCATCATGTCCAAAGCCCTGGAATCTGCTACTGCCATTCTTGGCTTGGCTTTTGGTTCTGCACAAAACAGGTCCTCATTGGCTTCAATTTCCCACTCCAGCCATGCCTATCCCTGCCATGGACACATACTGCAGTGCAGGGCTCACATTTCAATTTGACTGCTAACCAGAAGGCTGGCGGTTCAAACCCACCAGCTACTCCTCAGAAGGAAGATTGGGCAATCTACTTCCATAGTGATACTCTCTCGGAAACCCAAGGAGGGTTCGCTTTGAGTCAGATCTGACTCAACGCCACTGAGTGAGTTAGCTGGTTCTGAAGAAGCCCTGGTGGCACAATGCCTAAGTCATTTGACTGCTAACCAGAAGATTGGCAGTTCAAACCCACCAGCTGCTCCATGGAAGGAAGATGGGGGCAATGTACTTCCATAAAGATTTACCACCTCAGAAACCCATGTGGGTTACATGGGATTCCAACTCGCTATGAATTGGAATCGACCAGATGGCAGTGAGTTTTTTTTTTTTTTTTTGGTTTTAGCAGGTTCTGGGCTTATACTCAACTACTAACCTAAAGTTGGTGGTTTGAACACACACAGTGGCTCTGCAGAAGAAAGATTTGGTGATCTGTTTCTGTGTAAATTACAGTCAAGGAATACTACGGGGCAGTTCTACTCCAGTAATACATGGAGTTATGATGGGTCAGGATTGACTCAATGGCAATGGGTTTTGTTTGTTTGTTTTTGAACTGTTCTTGGTCCCTTGTTTGGTGACTTGGATGATTTTCATTAAAACATTGAAAAGCAGAGAGCAGTCCTCCATGCTTTGCTCCTGAGCAGGCCTTTTTTTTTTGCAGCAGGACTCACAAAGCCCAGTGAGCCAGCCCAGGTTCCACAGAAAACTGATAGCTTCTTCCACTGATCACCACGGGCCACAGCAAGGTGGGAATCTTCTTGGTAATCAGTGAAAGTCCTGCACATGAGGGAAAAGCACAACCTAGCATGAGAGCACGTATGTTACTCGTACTCCCAGGAATGGCCGTGGCTGTGTGTGCAGTGATGCATTTATTGAAAGCCCCAGGAGGCACTGGGTGAAAGTGGTGGAGGAGGGAGAATACAGAGATGAATCAAACATCCCTCCTCTAGGAACTGACCAAGTGGCAGAGAAGACAGATTAAAAGTTCAGTGGAAACACCAGTTAGGTGAGAGTAGAGATCTGAAGCCCACAAGGGGTAAACCCCAGGAGAAATGCCAGGTGAGACCACCTCAAGGCCCATCCTCCTCCTAAAATACATAGCTCTTGAAGGCTGAGATTGACAAGAGCCATGTGCTGGCAAGGAGCAAAATATCCCAAACTAAGAGCCATCATTTAAGGAACCAAAACACAGTGAGCTGGGCCTCTGTATCTCCTTCACCCCCTGCCCCTTTCAGTGTCTGAAACTTGAAGGCATATCCTAGGAGAGTTGGCTTTGTGGAGGACATCTCCTCGATCTTTTCTCAGACACTTCATTCCCTCTCACTCTAAAAACTCACTGCTGTTGAGTTGGATCCGACTCATAGTGACCCCTCCTTGGGTTTCCAAGGTGGTAACTCTACAGAATTAGATTGCCCAACCTTCCTTCAGAGGAGTGGCTTGTGGGTTTGAAGCACCAGCCTTCTAGTTAGCAGTCAAATGCCTTAGGCACAATGCCACCAGAGCTCCCTCATTCCCACTAGGAACTGGGAATCCTACAGTCAGCACTCACAGGCTTAACTCTCTTGTTCTCCAATCCACCTTGTCTGATCTGACAGTCACAGTGAACAATTCCATAGCGGCTGGGATAGGTAATAAGGCCCAGAAGCCCAGTTGGTCAATGGTGTCATCAGATATTGCCTGTAGCCTGCCAGTTCCCCAGGTCAGGAGTCCCCCAGTCCTGTTCTGGCAGCCCCCCTGGCTGCTGGACTCCAACAGGCTGGGTGCATTCTGGATGCTTCTTCCAATTCAGCAGTTGATCCAAACCCAGCCTAAAGCCTCTTCCCACTTCCTGCTGGCAACCCTGGGCACCAGGATCCCAGAGTTGCATTTTCTTTGTGTGTAGGAGTTTGAGAAGCAGAGGGCCACACCAACCACACTGTGAGTCCAAAGAGAGAGCTCTTTGACAAGGCAGGGAACTTGGTCTGATGATCTGGCCCTTGCCACAGAGGGAAGCTGGAGTTCAGGCCACAAGCTGGCCCCAGGCAGAGAACAGGAGGCTGGCTCTGGGTCAGGGAGCACCAGGGTGTGATGCTGCTATGAATGGCCCACAGTGGCAGTTAGGGGGAAGCCAATGGTCTATGCTTGCCCAGCACCAGGCCCCAGTGTTCCTGCAGATGCAGCTTGGGCTCAGGGACTTCTAAAGGCTCAAGTGCCACAAGGACATGCTCTCACCACCCTACAACCTGCTTCACTGCAGGTCTAGTAACTTCCCCTTTAGTAGCAGGAAGTGGGGTGAGTGTTGACGACTCCAGCCTCCTGGGCTCCCTTGCTTCTACAGGTGCAGTTCTGGCTCCACTTGGAGGGTGATAAAGGGGTCATTCAGATTCTTTTCTTAAGTCAACTCTCCTGACTGCCTGGTCTCTGTAATTTAGATTTGAGAATCCTGAATTAAAATTTTAGGCCAGACTTCTATAAATTTAACTAAAGGAAATAATCAAATGACTATGCCAAGACACATATGCAAAAATGTTTGTTGTGGCATTATTTTTAATAGTGAAATATTCAAAACATGCTAAATGTCCATCATTAGGGTATTGATTAGGTAAATTATGGCATATCCATATAATATAAAGTTTTCAGAAATGATGATATAGATTTATATTTACTGACACTGGAAGTTGTGACATATTGTTAAGTCCAAATAACACATTACCAAACATTATACACAGAATGATCCCATTTGCATGTTGCATGCTCATGTACACATTCTTAATATGCATAGGAAAAGAGATATTAAAATGATTCTCTCTAGAGAATATGATTATAAGTGACATATAATTTTAAGTACCATCTTTTAAAATCTTTTTCAATGAACAAATAATATTAAATGATATTTAATAATATTATTTTGATAACAAAAAGTTAAGTTATATTAAAAAAATACAGCTTTTGAGGAGTTTAAAGGTCACCCAAAAGCTGGTTACCCCCATAGCCAACCTCCTAGGGAAACCCAAGACCCAAGGGGCAAGAGGAAGAGTCAATATGATTATCTTAGGCTGGCTGCAGGAGATCTGGGGCCAAGAAGACTTGGCCAAGCCCTCAGCACCAGTTAACCATATGCCTGTGGAGAAATCTCACAGAAAAGAGTGAGAGGACCAGCTACATTTTCCTCATTTCTCCAAGAAACTTAGTGCTAGAGAACATAGCTGCCCAAGCCAAGCCTGAGGCCCTTTCTATCTGCAGCTCAGGTGAACTGAGCAGAGACCTACCTTGTGCCGTCCGTCTCTGGCAAGCTCGGGATTCGTCCCCAGGATGCGAAACCCTCGATGGCCGCCAATACTCAGAGCTACATAAGAAGCACCGGGAGGCCAGGCAGTCTGAAAAAGAAGGGGAAACAAAGGTGGGGTGGGGAAAAGATATCACCTTTTGCAAAAAAAGATCTATTTTGAATTCCAGGATCTTAGATGACCCCGTCCTAAGTGGATGCTTGTTCCTAGGCCTTTGATTTCCCAGGCACTGCTGCTGTTGAGTAAGGAGGGTCTCCCATAGGGTGTGCCCAAACCCTGCCACCACACACCAAGGTGATGAGGGAGATGTGGGCCGCAGAGTGTTCAGCATGGTGGACACTTACTATTTATCCTCCTTCCATCCCCCAAACACCAAAAAAACAAAAAACAAAACAAACAATCCAGTTGCTGTCTAGTCAATTCTGACTCATGGTGACACTAGGTGCCCATGTGTGCAAAGTAGAACTGCTTCATAGGGTTTTCAAGATTTCTGGAAGCAGGTCTCAAAGCCTTTCATGCAAGGTGCCTCTGGGTGGGCCTGAATCACCAACTTTTTGGTTAGCTTGGTGCTTAACCATTTGTACCATCAAAGGACTTTCCCTAAATACTGTTGTTGTGGTTAGGTGCCACGGAGTCGGCTCCGACTCATAGTGACCCTACGTACAACAGAACGAAACATTGCCCAGTCCTGTGTCAGCCTCACAATCTTTGCTATACCTGAGCCCATCGTTGCAGCCACTGTGTGAATCCATCTCCTTGAGGGCCTTCCCCTTTTTCGTTAACCCTCCACTTTACCAAGCATGAAATCTTTCTCCAGGGAATGGTCCCTTCTGACAACATGATCAAAGTCTGGCCATTCTCGCTTCCAAGGAGCATTCTGGCTGCATTTCTTCCAGGACAGATTTTTTAGTTTTTCTGGCAGTGCATAGTACTTTCAGTATTCTACACCAACATCACAACTCAAAAGCATCAACGCTTCTGAATATACCAAAAACAAAAAAACCCCACAAATATACACAGTCCTAATCCCAATGGTTGAGCCATTAACACTGAATAAGAGAGAAAACAATGGCATTGCCATCTGTCTAATCTAACCTAAGAAACTCCAGATGTGGAGAAAAATAAAAATTTAAGTACTTAATCTAATGCTGAAAAGAAAGCAGGAGACAAACTTTCGAATTACAAAAACAAATCATTACTTCTACTAGACAATGGCTGGGAAGACCTTGAGGAGGCAAAGGATGGGTTCCCTGGAGAGATTTTTTTTTTTTTTTTTTATGTATAGATTTAATACCTAGCTGAAAGAGACTATCTATCCATTATGGGGACTCAGGGTTCTACCCAGTTCCCTCTTTCAAATGTAATAGATGGGAAAGCAATCTTCATGACAGGAAATGGTATCCTCCACTGCAAAAAATGCACGACTGTCATTACCTGGGAATCAATATATTTTTTAAACTGAATATATCATTATCAATTGATTTTCCTTTTTCCTCTTAGCACTCCAGAGTCCTGGGTAGCAGGGGAAAGCTCTAATATGATACGAAGGATTTGGACGGGTAAATAAGTTATTGTAAACCAATTCCACCTTATGGTAGACTTTTTCTCTGACAACGTGACAGGTCTTTTCTCAGATCCTTTCAACCTAAGCTTTTTCAGCACATGCTGACAGAGACACATGTGCATCATATCAAATAGCCATTTTAAAGCTGAAAGTGGCAAAAATATAATTTTTCCCGAAGATAAAGAGTTCCCTTTACGATTAAGAAATAACCTCTGTGGGGAAGTTCAGTGTAATACATCACTTTCATATGGTCTTTCTTGCCATGGTCTTGTAACTCCCACCAAATGACTGGGTGGGACTATGCAAATAAGTTGCTTGTGGCTCACCAAGGGGATTGGACAGCTTGCTGATAATGCAAATAAGATGTGTGGCATCCTTGTGGGGGTGGGAATTTGCAAATAAGGTGTATGGAACCCTAATGAGGGGATTGGTAGGTTTTGCCATCCCACTAAGCTTAAAATGAGCCATCTCAGGGGTGGAGAACAGGGACCTCACATCCTTTGGACCTGGAGTCTAGTGTTAAGAAATTCCTAGACCTAGGAGACAAAGAGAAAGAGAGAGCGCTGTAATACCAGAGACAGTGCAAGATGATGAGAAGCAGTGGCAGAGAAACAATGGCAGCAGAGGCAGGAGAACAGCTGAGATGGTGCAGTGGGCTTTTTGGCCCATAGAGCAAGATAGTGACAGTGGGTGTGCCAAGTCATGGAGCAAGAGAGCTGAGCACCTTCAGGCAGGAGGCTTGCTGGTAGAGTAGGTTGCCTTGGAGAACTTGTTGGAGGAGCTAGGCTTGCAGAACCACAGAGCAAGAGAGCTGAGTGCCTTTGGGCAAGAGGCTTCTGGGTTGAGTGAGGACTCCCCACGCACTTATTGGTGGAGCTGCAGAACTTTGTAACACTTGTCCAAGCAGAAGAGAGGCCAGGCCCAGGAGCTGAGAGGCTGAGGGCTGGAGATAGACTTGCCTGCTGGCACAGCTGAGAAGTTGTTCTGATTGAAGGACAGTATCCTGAATCATTCCTGATCCTGAATTGTAACCTGTAACTTCCCTAATAAACGCCATAATTGTGAGTATGGTCTGTGAGTTGTGTGTGGCCACTGCAATGAATTATTCAATCTAGAAGAGAAGCAGAGAGAGTGCTTAAGGAGGAATGGCTGGTGTCAGAATTGGTAAAAAGTTTGTTGGCGAGAGGATGTCTGCCTGCCCTCTGCTTCACAGGAATCAGCCTTGGGCTGTTGATCTTGATTCTCCTCCCCTTTTGTGAAGTTAGAGGAGGTTAGATGCCCCTGCCATGCCATTTTTATAGGAAGCAAAGTAAGCCAAGGTCACCATTTAATTTTGACACAGAGCCAAATCATGAGCACAGTTCCTTTTACCCACCCTTTGTGAAGTATGGGCATAAATTCATCTCTTTTGCCACAATGTATTGACAATGCTGGAAATAACCAGAAGATCAATGTTATATCTGGGAAAGATCCTTGGCAGATAAGTATTGGTGAAGAGTAAGGTCTGGGAGACCATGGTCAAACCATTTTTAGATCCTAAAGAATCTCATTTATTCACTTAAATAAATACTTACTGAGTTGTGTGCTATGTGTCAGGCAGTGTTCTAGGGACTGACGATACATCAGTGAGCAAAGCAGATAAAAAATTCCTTTCCTCCCATGAAAAATACCTTTTCCAAAATGCTAAAATGAATAAATATATTAAAATTACATTGTGTGTTAGAAAATAATAAATGCTACTTATTAAAAAAGAAATTATGCAGGGCAAGAAGGATGAGTGTTTGAGGACTGTGGTGGTTGTGGTTTAAATAGGGATGTCAAGGTAGGGATGTCATTGAGAAGCGTGCATTTGAAGGAGATGAGATAGTGAACGATGCAGGTATCTGGGAGAAGAGCATTCCAGGCAGAGAGCACAACCAATGCAAATGCTCTAGATGGGGAGCATGATTGGTGTGCCCACAGCCAGCAAGAGGCCAGTGTGACCGGATGAGGGAAATTCCAGTAGGAGATGAGGCCAAAAAGGTAATGAGTATCATGTAGGACTGTGTTGGCCTTTACTACTAAATGAGAGCACAAAGATCCCTGCCACCAAGCTTTAGAAAGAGCTTTCAATCTCTTGAGACAAAACTCAAGGAGGTCAATGCCAGGCTGATTCTGCTTCAGTTCTTCTCAATCCAGATAGCTCAACACAGTCAGCTAATGCTCACATCCCAAGCAGCAACTAGGCTGTGTCAAGATGAACAGCATAGGCCTCTCTGCTTGGAGGAGCTTGGAGGGGCAGTGGTGGGAGGGAAGCCTCAGTGCTCTCTACAATCCATTGTGATGACAGTGGTCCTGTCCTTCCTACTCTGTAGCTCCCTGAGGACACTTTTAGAAGATATAATTAGACAAAGTTCTGAACAAAAATAAATGACATGCAAAGCCAAATTGTGAGGAATTTTTCCCTAATGTATTTATGAGAAGATCTTAACATGAGTAGACATATTAGACATGATAAGCTGCTATATAGGTGTGCAGGATGTCTTCTGTCCAGATCTACTTTCCACCCTCTCCACCCTGTTCTGTGCCCTGGAAACTCACTTATCCTGTATACAGGGCACCATTCAATCACTGAGACCTCAGACTTGTGGTGAGTTTCAGCCAATGCAGGCTCTGCAGGAGTTGAGTAGGGGGTAAATGGGGTCAAGTGTTTATTTCCCAACTCCCATCTCAGCTGTCTCTCCATGGGCATGGGCTGACTGTGTTCCTCCACTGAAGGTTATGGCTACAGCTAGGGGCAGAGGTGAGAGGGTTGAGGGAGTAAGCACACAGCTCTTTCTCCAGATCTCAGAGAATGTTTCCTTCCCTTATCCCCTAAGGTTTAGAGAGGCGAACTAACTCCTTCCCCATTATTAGCATTGGAGTATTGCACTATTTGTTGTGGTTTCTTTATACACCTTTGTGAGTAATCCTTTTATTTAACACTCTTCAAATTACACATTTGAATATGTCCACTTCCTGTCAAGATTCTAACTTACACATTTACATACAGTTAAAAGCAAGACTCTGGAAACATATAGCTATGAATTGGAAGCATATAGCTATGAATTAAAATCATAACACTGCTACTTCTTAGTTTTGTGACACTGGAGGGCAGTGTTGGCAGTTGCTGTCGAGTTGGCTACAACTCATGGCAACTTATGTATAACAGAAGCCAACTCATGGCAACTTATGTATAACAGAACAAAATGTTGTCAGGTCCTGCATCATTTCCATGATCTTTGATACATTTGAAACCACTGTTAAGGCTATTGTGCCAATTCATCTCATTGAGGGTTTTCTTCATTTTTGCTGACCCTCTACTTTGCTGGTGTAGTGCCTAAGGCCTTTTACTGCTAACCAGTAAACAACCACCAAACCCACCAACCACTCCTTGGAAGGAAGGCTGGGCAATCTACGTCCATAGAGATACTGCCTTGGAAACCCAAGTAGGGGTTGCTGTGAGTCAGATTGAACTCGACGGCAGTGAGTTTGGTTTTGGTTTTCTACTTTACCAAACATGATGTCCTTTTCTAGCGACTGGTCTTTCCTGATGACACATCCAAAATAAGCAAGATGAAGTCTCACTATCCATGCATCTAATGAGCATTCCAGTTTTATTTTTTAGGATTGATTTGTTTGTTCTTCTGGTAGTCCATGGTATATTCAATATTCTTCATCAACACCTAACTTGAATGCATTCTTCAGTCTTCTTTTTTCATTGTCCAGCTTTCCCATGCATATGAGGTGATTGAAAAGACCTTGAAAAGGCTGGAATCAGGTGCACCTTAGTCATCAAAGTGACATCTTTGCTTTTTAGCACTTTGAAGACAGTGGTTAAGTTATTTAATTCCTGTGATCCTCCATTTCCTGTCTTAAAAATAGAGAACCTAAGCTGACAAGGGGCAAGGTTATGGTCATTACTTGGCCACAGCCAGCTACCCAGAGGGACCGAGTAGTTGATCCTGCGGGCTTGGGACCATAGTCGCAGGGGACATCAAGCTCAATTGGCATAACATACTATACAAA
>NW_006921645.1:9830608-9857028 GCF_000298275.1 Orycteropus afer afer | reverse complement strand
AAAAGAGAGAACCTAGTCCATAATCACCAGCATCAGCAGTAGCACCCCTCAATAATTCCATCACCCACTCAAAGTCTCAGGGCAAGAATCACCTCCTTCATGACACTTTTGCCCATCCCAACTAAAAACTCCTCCCTTGAAAGGTTTCTTATACTTCTCACCTTACATTTGACATTAATTTATGTCTCAGTGATGTTATTTATGCTTTCACATATTTCCTTTCTTGATCTTTTTCCCTTACCCCAACCTCCATCCTTGTAGGCAGATGCTGGGCATGCTGGGAAGAGACATTATTTTAATATTTGAATCTCAAGTTCAAAGCACCCATCACATAGCAGTGTATAACAGATCCTTGATTCATTATCTTTTATTCTTAGGAGACCTATAAGCTACATCCATGCACCTAAACACATTCTACTCTAATGAGATGCATGATATTTAAAGTGATTTAAAAATAAATTATTAGAAAGAGAATTTTTGTAATAATTAGTTTTGTTCCCAAGTTAGTTTTGTAAAATCTTGAGTTTCCAAAAGTCATGACCTGGAAGAATGAATATCAGGAATGAGCCCAGGAAATCACAGGTAAGTAGGTTTGATTTTCTATCACCAGGTGATGTAAAGGTCCTACTTTAGAACTTGATTTTTGACATCTCTGATTAAACCGATCCTTTCCCTCCCATGAACTTCATCATCAGCTTCAAGTTTTAAGAAAAACAAAATTAAAAGCCAAAGAAGGGGGGACTCTTTAACGTAGTTTTAAAACTATAGTATGAAATCAGGCACTGTGTATGAAGGTGTCTTATGACTTTGACTTTCTCAAGGTATTTGTTGCTGTGTTAGCTGTCATTAATCTGCCCCCTCCTCGTGGCAACCACGCACAGCGCAACACTGCCCCGTCCTGCACCATCCCCATGCTCTGTTGTATCTACTGCTGTTGTGATTCATAGCATTTTCACTGGCTGGTTTTTTAGAAGCTGATCTTCCTAATCCTTTCTTCCTAATCTATCTTAGTCTGGAAGCTATGCTGAACCCTGTTCAGCATTATAGTAGCTGCACATGAGGTCCATTGGCCAGAAATTGAATTTGGATCTTCTGCCTGGAAGGTGAGAATTCTACCACTGAACCACTATTGCTCCCATCTCAAGGTAGTTAAGAGATGCTAAATGAGTTTGACAAGGTATAAAGGCCAATATGAAATAGAGATACTTGAATGGACTGCTTGGGTGAAATCATTGCCTAAATGCTAGAAGATCATGTAAATTAAACTTGAAGACAACTTTGATATAGATTCTAACTCTAAGTCTACAAATAAAGTAAATAAAGATGGTTCCTGACATGAACCAAATTGATAGCCAAGAGAATTATAAACACGGGCCCCAGGACTTTTTACTTCTCTATAAAAGACACTAATTTTTTTGAGAGAGATTGTCTTAAGAGAGGAGAAACCAATTAGGGACTCAGATTGACATTGGATCAGAGAGCAACGCTGCCTGGGTCATTAGCACACCACCCAATTATAGCTTCAGCATCTTGGCAGCTTACCACCCCTTTGCAAACCGGGGCATAAGTTCTTTTTTCCTTGGAAAAGCAAAGCAAAGGCACTGGAGGCTATAAACTATAGTGAGGAAACCAGTGCCCAGGCCCAGTTAGCACTCTAAGGTACTCCTGGCACTGAGCTTGAAGATCTGCTCAGGATGTATCCTGCAAGGGGAACTCTCATTCATATATATATTTTTTCAACAAAGAAACACATCCTTAATATCATCCATGGGTTCACCAAAGCCTGTCAGGCATCTTGCCAAATCAAAAATAAACACTTTCAAAGGGTTTATCCATCAGGTTAATGACAGTTCATGGGTTGAGGGTTCTGGAAGGCATTGCTTTTAAAAGGGGAGGACGAAGATGCAAAGATGGAGTACGTCATGAGAATTCACCCAGCACAATGCAGAAGTTTCCTACATCCATTAAGAAGCCAGACTTCGCCACTGATGAAATTCATTACTTATTTTCAATGCTAAGGCTGCACCACTTGGCAAGGTGTTTTGTGGGCATGTGTGTCTCAAAGAAAGATGTCTGTAGAAACCATGACCCTTGGCTAAGAAGGAACTATGAAAGTTTTTATAATGCTCATAATTTACAAAGGCTAGCTCATTCACATTTCCCCATTTACCCTTCCCAATAAGTTCATGAGGTGGTTTCTGCTACTATTCCCATTTTATAGATGAGGAAACTAAGGCTCATGGAAAATAAGAGCTACTCAAGGTCATACAGTAAGTAAATGAAGGAGCCAGAACTGGGACTCCAGATATTGTGCCTCTTTATCCCACACTTTTGTTCTGAATCACGTGGCTCCCTTGCTCCTGAGGCTCCAATGAATGAGGAGATTAGAGCTGTCTGTGTTCAACTCTAATGAGTTCTGGGGGCACAGTGGTTAAAATGCTTGGTTACTAACATTAAGATCTGTGGTTCGAACCCATCAAGTACTCTGTGGCACAAAGACATGGCGGTCTGCTTCCATAAAGATTTACAGCCTGGGAAACCCTACAGAGCAGTTCTTACTCTGTCCTAAAGGGTCACAATGAGTGAGAATCAACTCGATGTCAGTGGGTCTGGTTTGGGTTTTTATGTTCATGCAAGGTTCCTGTGTGGTGCAAAGGATTAATGCATTTGGCTGCTAATCAAAACGTTAGAGGTTTGAGGCATCTTGGAGGAAAGGTCTACAGACAGACTTCTGAAAAATCAGCCATTGCAAACCTCTGAAGCACAGTTCTACTCCAATACACATGGTTTGCTATGAGTCAGAGCTGTCAACTGGGTTGTGTTCCCTCTGCAATCACCATCCCTGGGCTGGAAAAAGGTACTGGTATCAATATTTGGCTCTCATTCCAATCAGACCTTGGTGAATCCAAACCAACCTTGCCATCCAATTGGCTGCTGGATTCCCTCTCCTCATCATCCACATCTTGGCAGCCCCTGGAGGCCCTGGCAGTGATCAGGTTTCCAAGTGATTCCCCCACCCTACATAGACCTTCTCACAATATTAAAACTTCATACTCCCCCCCATCCCCACGACCCCATCCACCACAAACCCTCTGTCACTAGTAATGAAATTCACCTGTGTTTTCCATTACTATTATCTCAGTGTTTCTCAAGTTTTTTTTTTTTTTAAATTACCCACTATGAGTTGGAATTGACATTCCTGGGTGGCATGATTAGTTAAGTGCTCAACCACTAGCCAAAAATTGGCAGTTTGAACCCACCCAGATGCACTTCAGAAGAAAGACCTGGCAATCTGCATCTGAATGGTTACACCCTTGAAAACCCTATAGAGCAGTTCTATTCTGCACACTTGGGGTCACCATGAGTTGTAATTGACTTGACAGCAACTAACAATGCCAAGCAGAAATATTAAATTCAAATTCTGTGGTGGCATAGTGCCTAAGGCATTTGACCACTAATCAGAAGGCTGGTGGTTCAAATCCACCAGCCACTCCTTGGAAGGAAGGTGGGCAATCTACTTCCATAGAGATACTGCCTTGGAAACCCAACGAGGGGTTGCTATAAGTCAGATCCGACTCGATGGCAGTGAGTTTGGGTTTTTTTTTTTTTTTTTTCTTATGAGAGAAATTAAAAGATGAAGAATAAGGTTTTATCAGGTAGGGCCATGCTTTGGGAGGTCACAATCCATTGTGATGCCTCAGAGTCCTCCCCCTTCCAAGCAGGATCCAATCTTAACCCCCTCTGGGGCAATACAAGGAGCTCTGGTTGTGTTGTGGTTAAGACACTGGGCTGCCAACTAAAAGATCTGTGGTTTGAACCTACTAGCTGCCCTGTGGGAGAAAGACAAAGCAGCCTGCTTCCATAAAGATTTACAGCTTTGGAAACTTTATGGGGGTCCCTGTGTGTTGGAATCAACTCAATGGCAATAGGTTTGGGGATAATGCAGGCCTACTGAAAATGCAGTCATCAATTGATTTTCTTTCCTCCCAGTCAGCTTCTTCTAGGTGCTTATCTTAGAGTGTGGGCTCTGCCCAATCATTAAAACCTCAATTCCTTTCTCCCCATCTCACCCTGCCACACACATAGCATTGCTCAGAAAACTGAGCTGATGTATCTGTGCTCTCTAATCTCCACTGCCACTGCCTCAGAGCTGGCCTCCTCATCTCTTACCTGTGTCACAGCAACAGCCTCCCAAAGAGGCTCCAGCTTCCCAAGTGGCCCTGATGCCAGGGGCATGGTGCAACATGCCAGAACAGGTCCTGGTTCTACCTGACCCAGCCATCTTGCATCAGGGGCTCTGGAGTACCCAGGCAAGTCCAGACTCTTCCCAGTGTGGCTGTTCCTCTCCTGCTTGGCTGCTTGGGCTTCCTGCTCCCAGACACCCCAACTCTTGTGTGTCCATGACTTTAACACACACTGGTTCCCCTCCTTAGGCACTTTTCACCTGCCTTCAACCCTCCACCTCATGAAACTCCTTAGAAGCTTTATTATACTCTGTAAGTAGAACTTCTGTAGGAAAATTACTGGAGAACATCAAGATAAGGGCTCACTATGATTCAGTGGCAGAATTCTTGTCTTCCATGTGGGAGACCTGGGCTCCATTCCTGGACAATACACCTCATGCACAGCCAAACCCACTTGTCAATGAAGGGCTGTATGTTGCTATGATGCTGAACAGGTCTCTGTGGAGCTTCCATGAGACTGACTAGGAAGAAAATCTTGATGATCTGCTTCCAAAAATCAGCCAACATAAACTCCATGGATCACAAAGGTCGGACCCACAGCTGATCATGAGGATGGCAGAGGAGCGGGCAGCATTTCATTCTTCTGTGCATGGTGTTGCCTCAAGGGCCAATTCAACAGCAGCTAACAACAACTGTCACTGAAGGAGGCTTCTTGATGCCCTAGCATAGCACCAAATAGGGGCCTATCTCCTTGTCCCTCTCAGCTAGTTTGGGTGAGGAGAATGGGGAAACAAGGAAAATGAGGGCCTTTAGCCTCACTGGATCATAAGTTATGCCATGACAGGATTCTGCAGAAACCCAGATGGGCATTTCTGGGAGAAAAGTTGCAAATCACCCCCTCTCTAAACAAACAAACCAAAAAAATTTCTTGTTATACAACAAAACTCTCAGGAATTAAATTAACCAGGACTTACCCAGAAGTCCTTATGTGGTGCAAATGGCTAATGTGTTTGGTTGCTAATCAAAAGGTTGGAGGTTTGAGTCCACTCATAGGTGCATTGAAAGAGAGGGCTGGTGATCTGTTTCTGAAAAATCAGCAATTGAAAACCCAGTGGAGCAAAGAAGAATGAAGAAAACCAGAGTCCAAGGGACTGGTGGACTATGCAAAGCTCAGTCTACATGATCCTGAAACCAGAAGAACAAGATGATGCCCTAGCTATCACTGTCAACCACTCAGAAAGGGATCAAAATAGGAGATCCTGGATTGAGTGGGAGAAAAATGTGGAACAAAACTCAAAATCATAAAAAGACCAGGCTTACTGGTCTGACAGAGACTGGTGAAACTCCTGAGACTATGGCCCCTAGTCACCCTTCAGGCCTGGAATTGAACTCACTTCCATGGCTTCCAGCCAAACAACAGACAGGTGTATAAGGTGAATATTGACACTAGGTAGTCACACTCATTAGAATGATCAACCATGGGAGATCAGAAGGGCAGTATTTGCACAGGGAAATAGCTCAGAGGGCAGGAATGTATAGGAAAGAAGGACATAGGGAAAATGTAACCACAGGGAGGAAGTGTAAAGAGAGCTGTTGCATTGTAAGGATTGCAATCAAAGTCATGAAACAAAATGTTTATGAAATGTTGTATAGATGATGAATTTGATCTGTCAACTTTCACCCAAATCACAATGAAAAAACAAAACAAAAAAAAAACCAGTGGAGCACAGTTCTACTCTGACACACATGGGGTCACCATGAGTCAGAATCCACTTGACAGCAACTGACACTGATAGGACTCACCCAACTCAGCCTACCACTAACCACCAACACTTGTGCATGTGCAGTCTCCCCCCAGCCCCAGTTAATACAGATGTGCCTCACACTGGAACCAGCAGAGATGACCCATGCATTTTCTGAGTGACAAAATGAGATGAAGATACCAATAGGAGCTATGACAACATGAGCCATCCATGGTGGCATCTAAGATATCAGCAGAGAGCACAACCCTTGGCACATAACAGATGCTCAGATCTGTTGAAGGAATTAAAATGGCTACAAGACTCTACTCCTTTTCTACAATTTTGCTTTGAACATCTGGAAGTTCACACCATAGTTTCATGATATGAATAAAAACCAGTTTTTTTTTTTTTTTTCTTCCCCAAAAAAACTCAGACATTGCTTCCAGATTTTGCTCTTACTAACATGCTGGCATCCTCCTTTTAAATCACAGTGATTCCTTCCTAGATGTTGTTTCTCCTTCAGATCCATACATTTAAGCTTTTCCTGATGAGGCTTTACATTTGCCGGGTGGTGTACTGGTTAAGGCATTTGGCTGGTAACCAGAAGGTGGATGGTTTGAACCCACCAGCTGCTCTGTGGATTCTAGATCAAGGCAGTATGCTTCCATAAAGATTTACAGCCTTGGATACACACAATGGGGGTCGCTATCAGTTGGAATAGTTTCAATAGCAGTGTTTTTTTGTTTTTCTGATGTACTGCTTGGAGTGCCTCTGCATCCCTTCTCCTTCATCAGATGGCTGCCAACTCTGAGAGACCAGACAGGTGCTAGCATTCCTAATTCAGTACTAGGCCAGCTGCTCTTTACCAAGCTGGACTGGGGTGGGTGTGGGTTTCCCCCTCCTTCCTGGTCATCAGAGATACTCCATACCCTCTTCTCCAACCCCTTCCAGCTCTTTGTGTGGGGGAAGACACCAGGGTTTCATTGTGCCAACTCCTGTCTGTGGAGCTCCAATCCTACCATCATGTTGACCTCAGAAGCACTGCCCCTTTAAAACCTGATTCAAGTATGGACAAGTTTCTTCCCTTGATTCTCCATGACACTCTGCAGCCAGGCTACCACATTTAAAACAAGATCTGACTAGAGGCTTAGAGAATACAACAAAACAATAGTTCAGGGAGGCACGCACAACAGCAGAGGAGACAGAACGTCATATTCAGCCAGACATTTGGCTTCCAGTCTGCTTTCCTGGAGGCCTGTAGCCTTGGTGAGGTCCATCCCAACTCCATGGGGTGGGCATCATCTTAGCCCACTCGGGAGTTTGCACGTAGGCAACAGCCCACCCCAAGTCTGAACTCCACAAAACAAGACCAGAGAGAAGGAGGACTTCTTTCTTCCCTTCTACCTTCCAGGTTTCTTGTATGAAGCCTATCTCTTCCCTGATGACCAAGCCTGGGGCTGTACATTTCAATCCTTCAGGGGAGCTTTTACCCTAAGCACACAGTAGCCATCTACATCAGTGAGCCTCCCATTGGACCAAAGCTGTACATGTCAGGGGGTTAAAGACAGATCTGAGGACAGGAGGAACAGTCAACATGCAAGCTAACTATGATTGGCATGGGACCACTGGCAGAGGCAACTGGGAGGGGCTGGAACAAGCCAGGTCCCGTTCAGTTCTCTCACTGGTTGATAGCAGTGGCTGCTACTGCTCAGAATCTCCCAACACCACTCATTCTTTGGGCCTTGGCATGACAGTTTTAAAGAGAATGCTTGGAAAAAAGGCAAATTCACAGGGTAAAACAAGATGGGATTTTAGATTCAGTGAGCTATTAGTCTTTTCACAGAGATGCAGAGAGCTCTAGGAGCTCTGGTAGCATAGTGCCTAAGGCACTTGACTGCTAACCAGAAAGCGGGTGGTTCAAACCCACCAGCCACTCCTCGGAAGGAAGGTGGGGCAATCTACTTCCGTAGTGATACCGCCTCAGAAACCCAAGGAGGGGTCGCTATGAGTCAGACCCGACTCGACGGCACATAACAACAGCAGAGAGGTCTGGGAATCCCTCCTCCCAAGTCTGAATCCTGGGGCATTGCTCATGGCCTTCAGGGCACAATCAGAGTTTCACCTGGACTCTCACTTAGTCTCTGACAAACTCTGTCAGGGGCTGCCTCAAGATGTATAGTGGTCAAGAGCACGGACAATTTAAAATCTGAGAGACCTGGGTCTAAACCTCAGCTCTGCCATTGATTGGCAGAGTGGCCTCTCTTGCCTCCATCCTCCACCCCTTTCCACCTCCTTGTCTGTAACATTGTGATGATACTACCAAACATGCATGGTTATTCTGAGAGTTGAGTGTTTTAATGTCAGAAATGCACTTAGCATAGTCCATGACATATAAAAATGGTGACCACATGCACAAGCCACTCCTTGGAAGGAAGACTGGGCAACCTACTTCCGTAGATATACTGCCTCGGAAACCCAAGGAGGGGTCGTGATGAACCGAATTGACTTGATGGCAGTGAGGGTTTTTTTTTTTTTTTTTGGTTATACCCATTATTAAGGAGCTCTGGTGGTGTAGTGGGTAAGGCATTTGGCTGCTAAGCAGAAGGTCAGCAGTTCAAAGCCACCTCTATGGGAGGAAGATAAAGCAATCTATTTCCATAAAGATTTACAGTCTTGGAAACCCAGTGGAGGTCACTATGAGTTGGAATTGACTCAATGGCAGTGGGTAGACCCATTACTATTACCATGCTTGCTAAGTGAGCTATAGAATAAACACCAAAAATCCCACACTTGTTGCCATCAAGTCGATGCATGTTGGATGCATCACCACATACAGGACAGAGTAGAATTGCCCCACAGGGTTTCCAAGGCTATAATCTTTACAGAAGCAGAATGGAGTAGTTGCTGGGTTTGAACCGCTGACATTTTGCATAGCAGCCAAGTGCATAATCACTGTGCCACCTGGACTCCTGAGCCACAGAACAGTTGCCATGGAGAGAGTGAGATGGCACACTAGATGCCACCTTCTCTTCCACTGCCCCTCCAGAGACAGAGGCACTTAGGGGATGAATGGATGGGGAGAGGCCTTTTATGGAGGGCTGACTGAGGGTATGGGAATCCTGGGTCTTTTTGACACTGGTCAGCTACTATTTCTACTCCATCCAGCTACTCCCTGAATTTCCTTCTAGAGGGCAGTTTTAGCCTTCATCAGCACCCTTTTCACTTTTCCCATCCCCCAGCAATTGATAAACCAAAATCTAGGCCTGAAGGCTGACATTATTGTGGCTTCTGGTCTCTCAGCCCAGCTTTCTCTTAAACCCATGCCTGCAGGGACAGGGGCTGAAAACCCCCTCCCGACCCCAACTGGGCATGGGAGGCACTGCTTCTCCACTCAGTGAAAAGCTGTTCTGTTTGAATAGATCCAAGGCTGTTTCTACATTCTCAATGAAGAAAAAAAAAATTGTGAAAGAAAGCCTTAGGAGATTACAGTACTTTTTACCCAGATATGATGAGTTATCCATTTAAAAATAAACCACAGACAGTTATTTCTCCATACCCCGGCAGAAAGCAGTCATTACCAGGAATTTCTGTAAGTACTCTGCTTTTCTTGGCCAATGTAGAAACAGCCTACGAACTGAAAATAGAATTAGAAGCTAATTCTGTTTTCCTGGTCTCTACCAACGTGTGCAGGCAAGTTGCTGGATTTCACCATGGCTTCAGATTCCATTTGAAAAAGCCGGAACAACTGCTCAACCACTTCCCTGCACCCCTGCCAAAGAAACCAGCACTGGGGGAGTCAGGGCAGAGGAGAGAGGCCTATACGAACGTCCAAACATAGAGCCAATGACTGGCGTGGCTGGATGTCGAGATGCAGGCAAGAAACCCAAGACAAGAGAGGGTGAGTAACCTGCTCAAGGTCACACACAGAGTCAGCAGGAGAGCTAGGATGAGAACCTTGGTTTCCCAACTTCCTAACTGCTGTCCTTTCTTTCACTCCATTACCTTTCTAGAATTTAACTGTAACCAAATAGATCCCAGGAAAGTCCCTTTAGAAAGATTAGTGCGTCATACCCCACCTTCCTTCCGGCAGAAAGTCCTCCTCACTTCCCCTCTCCTCTCCAGCTAGCATTAAATCAAATATTCCTTGCTGCATTAGTTTTCAAGCTTGATATTTCTGAATCCAAAGACATCTATAAATAATACATACTCATTTATATGTACATTTAAAAGATTAAAAAAATAAAAGACCATAACAAAGCTACCTGTAGATTCTTATGAATACTAATGGCCTACTTAAAACACAGTGGAAGCAAATGGCTAACAAACAGGTAATCATGGAAGGGTTTCCCTCTGTTCCATTCAGGGCTGTTCCCAGGAGGGGGAGTACCTTCCTCCTGAACCCACTCCATATTCACTACTTCTCTCCCACGGTCACATTTAGCAATCTGCTTCTTTTTTTAATATGTGGGACTGTGTGGTTTTTTTCCTCTTCAGTTTTATATGAAACATTTAGCAATGAAGTAGCAAATAAAAATACTACATATCACCTAGGATTCATAAGAAATTGTAGTTGGCTTTAACGCATCGAAAGTTTGATAAAAAGAAACACAGAGATGCTTCTCGAAGGCTTATTTATATTTTATTACACATTACACACATCTCACTCCATTGAGAAAATGTAAAAACTGATGTGGTTCTCCCTGTCACAAACCCACATGGCAAAGATAACTGCATCGAGAGAACATTTCTCCTTTGGAACACAATGCCTCACAATTATCCCAGTGGATGGAAATGGTGTAAATAACCCATCAGCACTCACTTTGCAAGGAGGGGATTCTGTACTCTTTTTTTCCCCAAAGACATTGTCTAGCTACCCCATCCTCCACCTTGCTCAATGTCTCATATTTATTCCAAATTGCAGACCAGGAAGGAGTACCTCTCAGACAAAAGCCCAAGTCAGTGGGGAGATGGCACAGACTTCAGCACACACCCACATGCAGAACTACAGTATGTCTCGAAACTGCAGATGGCGAGGGTAGAGTTAACCACACTAGTGGGAGTGAAGGTGGCCCAAGGAGGAGGGCTTCTGGGCTGGAGGGGCCAGAAAGGCTTCATGTTAAGGGCTTAAGGTAGGTCCTGGCAGATGAGAGTGCCTGAAATATTAACATGAAGATATTCAGAAGGACAAGTGTCTTAATTTGGGCTCCCCTTTAGAGTAGACCCTTGTGGTGGTAGTAAGTTGTGTGTCAACTTGGCTGGGCCTGGTTTTGAGTGGCTGGGCAGCTGGATGTAGTTACTCCCCATGATGAGACTGGTAATCAGCTCCATGGTTGATGGAATCTACTGGAGCAGCTGAGTAGTCTGCTTCTAGTATGTAAGTGTATAAGAAGCATTGAGAAAGGTCTCTGCAGCTTTTTGGTATGCTTGGACCCTGCATGTAGAGTCTTCATTCGGTAGCCTGCCATATTTCCTGCTGATCTTGGAGTCCCAAGTCCCAAGTTTCTGGACTTGACCTAGTGGCCTGCTGTGTCCACCTTGGGTTTGCCAGCTTCAGCAGCCATCACCTACCTGAGTTAAGAAATCCTCCAGCTTCAGTAGACTAGGAGCAAGAGGCAGAGCTGAAGCCCTAGAGCTTAGCATTTTCAACTCAGACTTCTTGCCTCCTAAAATGTAAGAAAATAAATCTCTGTTAAAGACACCTATTTGTGGTATTTTCCGTTAGAGCTGCACTAGAGGACCAAAACAACCGTGAAATAAGGATTTGAATGCAAGTGGTTTCTTTGGTAGTTGACCCAAGGAAGCACCATGAGGGAGGACAGATGTGAGCCTGGGCAAGGAAGAAAGCCAGTAAAGGATGCATTAACAAGTGGGTAACACATGGGCTTGCCATGAGTCAGAATTGACTCCAAGGCAACTGCTTTGTTTTGTTTTTTACTGCTATGGACATTTGGGGCTCAGTCCTGCTGGGGACTCTCTGAGAGACTGTGCAGAGCACACCTTATAGATGTCCCACCAATAGATGACGAGGATGCTGGGGTATTTGTTCACCAGCTTTCACTTCTCATTGGTTGAGAGGTGCTTTTACAGTACGGTTACCCCACACTTCCAGCCTGCCTTGTGGGTAGGCTGGGCACCCTCACATAGAGAGAGGCAGGAAGTAGACGGAACTGTTAGCAGGTAAGCCCTCTGCTGGGAAACAGGTGGGCTGGTGACAGCTTCTATTACAGCAGGTAAGTGAGAGCTCTCATCAGCATCTGAATATTGCTAGCTAGTGACTACAGATCAGCACCTGTTCCCATTGCTTAGTGCTCTGGGATCCTAGCCTTCTAAATGAGTGGGAGATACACACTGCTCGCCACAGTAGGGGACTTTGCGCTTGCTCATCCCACAGTAGATGCCGTGTCAAATGTGTCTATAATGGGATCATCTGCTATTTGTCGGCCGTGCAGCAACCATGTATGAAAAATAACACTGAGAGGCAAATTAAGTGATCTGTCTGCAAGCAGCCTGCTTAGATGAAGAAGGGCTGCTGTTGACAAATCTATTAAAATTATACATAAATTACCTAAGAGCACATGGATACACATGGAGAATGGGGACCCTGATTGTGGGCCCTTTAAATACAACCTGGATTAAATCATCTTGTCTCACTTGAATGGAGTAATAATAATTAAAGAGAAGAGGTGGGGGGAAATAAATTACACCCATCACTTTTGCAACCAAAAAAAAAAGTTCAGAATTTTAATTTTCATAACGGCAAGGCCTCAAAATGTTGTGACTTCTGGGTGCTGCCAAATATTTCCCACAAAATATATTATAAAACTAAAAAACCAAACTCACTGCCATCAAGTTGATTTTGACTCATAGTGACTCCCTTTGGGTTTCCGAGGTGGTAAATCTTTACAGAAATAGATTGCCCCGTCTTGCTTCCGCAGAGTGGCTGGTGGATTTGAACCGCCAACCTTCTGGTTAGCAGTCAAATGCCTTAGGCACTACACTACCCAGCCTATAGGTAGGACTGGACCGTAGGTGCTTTCAGAAAGTGGGTGGGAGAGTGGAGAGGCCGGGTATGCTTCTCTTCCCAAGTAGAATATGGAATAAGGATCTGAAGCAAGTGATTTACTTGTGAAGTGAGCCCAGAAAGCTAAGGTAGGGAAGTGGGGAAGTGAGACAGGTAAGTGGAGGAAGCCAGCACAGATTGCCCTAAGTGAACACGTCATGACTGCAGGCACCTGGGATTCAATCCCACTGGGGGCTTCAGGAAGATAAGGTGGAATGTGCCTCAGAGTAGTTCCACCTGAGGTGAAAAGGGCCAGAGCATTTTCTCCAAATCCCATTTGTCGTGGGCTGAGGGCTGTTGCCAGGGACTTAACTCCTTGCCACTTCAGCCCTGTCCTGAGTGGTCAGCAAAGGCTCTGGGGGCCCTGGGCTTAGGAGGACTCTCGGGAAATGAGCCTGGAACAAGTGCAAACACACTGCACTAGAAACTCATAACCTCTGATTACTTGGATGGAATTCAATTTACCACTTTCAAAAGTCTAACAAAAACAGACTACCCCCTACCCCCATGTAATCACTGAATAATATTATAATCATTTTGCATGGAAATTGCATTATTTCCCTGATGGAAGCATAGGCTTTGAACCTCTCAGGGCTTCACCTGCTACATTGCTTTTCAAAGTATGAAGTAGCAGGTTCCAATTACCTGAAAAAAAATTTAAACCACTAACAGCACAATACATAGTATGATCGAAATGGAGAGAATACACATTTTCCAGGACAGGCACCTTGATTAGTGACTGCGATTGTTAAACACATTTCAGGTAATATACTGATAATGGACATTAATAGTAGCAATAGTGCTGAAGTGCTGGAATATAATCATTTCTGATTATATAACTATTTCCTTTTGTGGAGCACAGTGCATATTTCCAAATGATTCTATGCTCATTAAATGATACAAAAGCCCAGTGGCAGGCTGGTGGAAGGTGGTAGGAAGTCACTTGCAATTCCTGATTTTGGGGAAGTAGGGAAAGGAGGTGGCCGGAGTTCACAGGAGCTCAGCATAGCCAGCACCATCCTCCATCTTCTGGCCCCAACAGAGGCCTCTGATTTGGTTTACAGACATTGGCCTCCAGAAAGAAAAGAAATGCTCATATGGGTGATATAAAAGCTCACGGGTTTTAAATGAGAATCTGGTAAACTGGAAAAAAAATTATTTATGCCCAAGTATAAGGCCAACTTCCCCTCTCTTCAACTATCCCTCAAAAAAAAAAAAAAGGTTGTTGCCTTATATCCAAAAAGGTCCTTGTGTAGTGTCAATTGTGTGCTTTCATCTACTAATCAAAAGGTTGGCGTTTGAACCCATCCTGCAGTGCAACAGAATAAAGGCTGGTCGATCTACTTCTGTAAATATCACAGCCAAGAAAACCCTAGGCAGGACAATTCTATTCTGTTAACACGTGGGGTCGTCATGAGTTAGAATCAACTTGACAATGGGTTTGGTTTTTGCTTCTTGTAATTCCAAATGATTCTATGCTCATTAAATGACACAAAAGATTCTTCTTAAAGATTTGTATTACAGCACATTCTCCCACTTAATTCAGTTAATACACATGTAGTTAATTATTCTTGGGATTATGAGTTTACAATTCTAGTGTTTGGATGTTGTTGTAAAGGTCACTTTTAAAAGCAATCCAACAAATGGTTAATTGCTGCAAGAGTTCGTGACTATTCTTCTTGAAGGCAAATGAAAAAAACAACCAGCCTAAAAGCTCTGAGAATGGGGACTTGTAGCCTGGGATAAAGTTTTCAATGAAGGCCCAATCCTTATTCAAAAAGTGCGGTTTTTCAAAATCTTGGATGGAAGTGAGGAGCATTTAAAAAAAAAAACAAAAAACAAAACCTCACTACCATGAGTTGATTCTGACTCATAGGAACCCCACTGGGCTTACAAGGCTGTCAATCTTTACAGAAGCTGACTGGGCTATCTTTCTTCTGCAGAGCATGGTGGTGAGACTCATAGGTCTATAGGCCTGTCAGAGGACTCCAAGCAGTTCTAGTGACGCAAAGTGCACTTAAGTGGAAGCTGCACAGAAGTCTGAATAATAACTCATGAAATAGAAGTGAAAAATGTAATATTTTTTAAATGAATATTTCATATATTTATAATTATAAATATGTGTTAACTAAAGTATTTCAATATTATAAGTATATATATTTTAAAATGTATATGCCAATAATCATATTGGTAAACATGTTTTCTGGAAATCTTGTTTGAAAAAGTGGGAGTATTGCCTTATCTTTGGGCATAAAATAAGTTTTTTAAACATCCTACAAAATTTAATGCACAAGTCAAAGCTAATAGGGACATTAGGCTAGGAAATCTTTGGTCTCCCAATCTCTTCATATTGTAGATGGGGAAACTGAGGCCCAGAGAATTCTCTGTCCTACCCTGGAATCATGACAGGAAGAAGTGAAATGTAGAAGCAAGCCTAGAAGTCAAAACAGCATCTCCCAAAACTCCCCCTGTGACAGCAGCCTTGGCTTACAGCCCTTCATCTGTCCAAAACCAGTTGCTGTCAAGTTGACTCTGATTTATGGCGACCCCCTATGTGTCAGAGCAGAAGTGTGCTCCGTTGGGTTGTCACTGGCTGATTTTTCAGGTGTAGTCGATCACCAAGCCTTTCTTCTGAGGAGCGTCCGGGTGGACTTGAACCTCCAAGTTTGATGTTAGCAGCCAAGCATGTCAACCATTTGCACTACCCAAGAACTTCCTAAATCTGTCAGTTGGAGATTATCTGGGGTTGTGAAGTCACAGGCGATAAACCAGCCTCAAAGAATCCATGTGCAGTGTGTTATTATAGAACCTGGCATACCACAACGCTTGACTTCTCTTCATGATGTTTCTCTGCACAGACCAGTTAGAATTTCCTATGCCCTTCCAGAAACCTATCACAGCTTTAAAAAAAAAAAAAGGTAACATTTATTTGAAAGCCCACATAAATATGAAAATGTATCACCACTCTCTTTTCCAAATGGGAGGAGCACAGTGAAAATCTTCCTGGAGGAAGTCGTCCTTCTGGTCCTATATCTGTCAAACACCCCAGCCTCCCAGAGTAGCCAGACTTGGAGACAAAACTTCCTCCCCACTCTCCAGCCAGCATAGCATCTATTCTACCCTTGAGTCTCCATCTCCTGCTCATCAGGCCTGTCAGCACACCATCAATCCTGGGCAAGGGGCTATCACACTCGACCAAGGTTTCCTGATGGGAGGAAAAGTCCTTGTAATTAAAGAACTCTGATGCAGCCTTGGGCTCTGAGATATTCTTTACATTTTATTTGTCATGCAAATCCACCTTTCTTTTTTTTTCCCCAAGGAACATAAAGGGGAAAGAGTGCATATGGAGTCAGGTGGGGTATCCTTATGGAGAAGACAAACAGCATGTTATTCAAGGAAGAGGAGTCACACAAGGTTACTGGAGCCCAGTGAAATTCTAAGGCAGCTAATAGTGAATATGATTTTCCATAAGCACATTCCCTCAAGTGAAATATCTCTTTTCATGGGAGATTTCTGCCATAAAGTACCTAAAATATTAACAGCTACATGACAACTCCTCATCAGGAAGAATAAAACAGTCACCCTCAAGACCAAGGAGCCCTAGTGGCACAATGGTTAAGTGCTTGCTGCTAACGGAAAGGTTGGTGGTTCAAACCCTCTAGTGGCTCCTTGGGAAAAATATGAGGCAGTCTGCTTCTGTAAAGATTACAGCTTTGGAAACCCTATGGGGGCAGTTCTGCTCTGTCCTATGTGGTTGCTGTGACTTAGAATTGGCTCACTGAAAACAGATATCCCAAGTCCACACTCCTCAATTCCAGGTGCATTTTTAGAGCAGGTGCAGGAAGTGCTGGAACTTATGGATTATGATCGAGTTTCTGTGAATGCTTAAATCTGGTTCCAGAGCTTAGACTGAAAGGGATAGACAGAAAGAACTACAGGGTGTCCCCTGCATGGTTATGAGCCCAGCTCTGAAGCCAAGTGCTTGCTCTGCTGTTTACTAGTCATGTGATGTTAAGGAAGCTACTTAACCCATGTGCCTCAGTCTCTTTAACTGTAACATGGGAATACCAAGATCACTTTCACCATAGGGTTGGTGTAAAATTAAATGAGTATACACAATAAAGTACTCAGAAAAGTGTCTGACACCAAGTAAGTTCTCAATAAATATTATTGATTATTGTTTGATCTTGTCTGTCACCAAAATGATCTTAAGACACAAATTTGATTTTCTCTCATTTGGAATCCTTTTGTGGCTTTTCATTTGAGCCACAGCTCCTTCACTCTGAACAAGCTGAAGCTCTTGGGTGTGCACCATGCTCCTGTACACCTCCACGCTGGCCCACATCTGTTGTTCTGCCTATCTTGTCTTTTCCCCCATCTTCTACTTGGCCAGTAATGCTGTGCAGGTCTAATGTCCATCCTCAAGCCTCTGTAGTTCTGTGTACATTTATCATGGCAGTTATCATACTGGGTTGTGGATGCACCAGGGTTTCTCATCTTTGGCACTATTGATTTTTGGATTGGATAACTCATTGTTGTGGGAGCTGTCCTTGCATTGTATGATGTTTAACAGCATCCCTTCCCTCAATTCACCAGATGCCAGTAATGCCCCCCTTTAGTCAATCAAAAATATCTCTAATATTGCCAAATGACCCTAGATGGGGATGCGGGGCCACCAAAATTGTCCCCACTGGTAGGTAGATCACTGCACTACACTATAAGCTCCTTGAAAGTAGAGGATATAACATTCATTCCTATACCACTGGCAAATAGTAAGTACTCAATAAATGTTTGTTGAAAAAAAAAAAAGAATGAAATAAAACAAAATTAATTCAGTGCTCATAACAGTAAACATTCCAGCCAAGGATGAGATAGGCATGTTGAATCAAATAATGAATAAATGAATGAGATACAGAGTGTGCTAAATGAATAAATACACAGTAGATGTGTTGAATAAATAAGCACTTCTCATTTCAACAACTTAAGGAAACATTTCCTAGTTCCCCTTCTACCTGTCCTACTCATCTCCTCTGCATTTCAGTGGAACTACTTAAAGGGTTCCCTGGGTCGGCTGTCTATCTTCTCTCCATTCATTCCTCTGCTCATCAATCCATCTAAAGGTCTCTTGCAAAGGCTATCAATGATCTCCATGTTGCTAAATCCAATGGACAGTTTTCAGTCTTCATCTTGTTTGGTAGCTCAGAAGCTTTAGGAGTGTTGACTATTCCTTGAAACCAAGAATCATCATGAAGATATTTAACAATGGATATGGCACGGGCAAAAGGAATCCCTGCATGGCACAAATGGTCAAGCACTCAACTACTAACCAAAAGATTGGTGGTTTGAACCCACCAAGAGACATCTTAGAAGAAAGGCCTGATGATCTGCTTCTGAAAAGATACAGCCATGAAAATCGTACAGAGCACAGTACCATACTCTACAACATGCAGGGGCACCATGAGTCAGAACTGACTTAATGGCAACTGGTATTTTTTTTTTTTATGACTTGGGTACTAACCAATCACAGTAGATGTACTGACCAATCAGAATGGTCACTGGATGTCAGAAACCAGTTCTACTCTGCCTCCAAGTACAGGATGAATGCAAGCCTTGCCTGAAACACTTTCCTTCCTTGGCTTCTATGATACAACAAAATCCTATTTTTATTCCTACTTCTCTAGCTGCTCTTTCTCTATTTTGTGGGATCCTCCTCTTCTCCCTGGCTATAAAATATCAGAGTTCCTCGAGGATTTTTCACCTAGGTTTTCTTCTCTTTTTTTCCCTTTACAGGTAGTCCCTGACTTATGATGGGGTTGCATTCTAATGACTCCATCGTTAAGTTGCTTCTGATGTAAGCTGAAGACCTCATTTTTTTAAAAAAAGTTTTCATTATTCTTGTTTTTATTATCAGTGTCTTTATAAATCTGATCTTTATTTGTCTTTGGGGGCTGAAAACATAACCTATAACTTAAAAGATATGACGCCATCAGCAAATTATGTACTGCAACACTCTATGGAGTACAAATTACTAATAAGATGTAATAAAACAAAAATGGATGGTTGTTAGTGTGTAACTCGAATACGCTGTAAATTGGTGACTAGATGTATTCTCTTCTCCTAGATAATCTAATCCATGTTCAAGCCTTCAATTATCTTCCAGTGGCTGATGACTCCCAAAATGTATAATCTCTTCTTGTTGTTGTTGTTATTTGCCATCGAGTCGGCCTCGACTCAGAGCGACCCCCTCCTTGGGTTTCCAAGGCAGTATCACTACGGAAGTAGGATTGCCCAACCTTCCTTCCTAGTCCCTACCTTTTCTGTGAGCTCCAGATCTGTAAATCTCACCTGCTTATCTAACACCTGTAATCTGATGTCTTAAAGGCAACTCAAACCAATCATGCCCTCTCCTCTGACCCAAATAAAACAAAAGAAAATAAAGGAACATGAATTTCCTAGTGTTTCCCATCTCAGTGGATAGTACCACTAACCATTAACCCTCTCTACTTCTGTAGTGATACCTCCTCAGAAACCCAAGGGGGTCTCATTATTAGTCGGATCCAACTTGAAAGCAGTGAGTGAGGTTTTTTTTATTAGTTGTCTAGTGCTGCTATAAAAGAAATACCACAACAACCAGAAATTTATTTTCTCACAGTTTAGGATGCTAAAACCAAAACACAAACTCACTTCTATCAAGTCAGATCTGACTCATAGCGACCCATCCTTGGGTTTCCAAGGTGGTATCACTATGGAAGTAGATGGCCCAATCTTCCTTCTGAGGAGTGGCTGGTGGGTTTGAATCTCCAGCCTTCTGGTTAGCAGTCAAATTCCTTAGACACTACACCACCAGAGCTCCCTTTAGGATGCTAGAAGTCTGAATTCAGAGTGCCAGCTGTAGGGGAAGGCTTTCTCTTTCTGTCGGCTCTAGAAGATGGTCTGTCAATTCAACTGTCTGGCTCATGGTTCCTTGGAGATCTCCATGTGTCTCGTCTCTGTCTTCTCTCTCCTTTTCTCAGTAGTTGCTGGTTTAATCTCCTTTATATCTCAAAAGAGATTGACTCAAGATACATGCTACATTAATCCTGCTTCATCATCATCATAAAGACAACCCATTCCCAAATGAGATTAGAACTACAGGCATAGAGGTTAAGATTTGTTGTTATTGTTGTTGTTGTGTGCCGTCGAGTTGGACCCACCCAACTCATAGCGACCCCTCCTTGGGTTTCCAAGGCAGTATCACTATGGAAGTAGATTGCCCCATCTTCCTTCTGAGGAGTGGCTGGTGGGTTTGAACCACCAGCCTTCTGGTTAGCAGTCCAGTGCCTTAGGCACAACACATTATTTTTAGGGGACATAAATTCAATGCATAACACCATCTGACACCTGGAAGTCATCCTGAAGTCTCTCCTTCCATATCCAATCCATTGTTGTTGTTATGTGCCGTGGAGTCAGCCTGACTCATAGCGACCCCTCCTTGCGTTTCCGAGGCAGTATCACTATGGTATTGCCCAACCTTCCTTCTGAGGAGTGGCTGATGGGTTTGAATCGCCAGCCTTCTGGTTAGCAGTCAATTGCCTTAGGCACTACGCTACCAGAGCTCTATCCAATCCATTACTAAAACCCAAACCAAACCTGCTGTTGTCATCTCAAGAATCACTTCTTTAGAGATACCTTCCTACACTCGTGGTGACCCTATGGGCCGCAAAGTACCACTGTTCCATAGGGTTTTATCGGCTATAATCTTTACAAAAACATAAATACAACACCAGGTCTTTCTTCCACAATACCACTGGGTGAGTTCAAAACCACCAACCTTTGGGCAGTCTAGTGCAAACTGTTTGTACCACCCAGGGATCTTAAGCCCTCACTGATGTTGTTAGTGCTACTGAGTTGGCTCTAACTCATAGCCATGCAAACATAACAAAACATTGCTCAGTCCTGTGCCATCCTCACAATCCTTGTATATGTGAGCCCATCATTTCAGTCACTGTGTCAATCTATCTTGCTGAGGGTCTTGCCCTATTTCTCTGACCCTCCACTTTACCAAGCATGATATGCTTCTCCAGGGAATGGTCTTTTCTAACAAAATGGCCAAAGTAGGTAAGACGAAGTCTGGCCATTCTCGCTTCCAAGGAGCACTCCAGCTGCACTTCTTCCAGGGCAGATTTGTTCATTCTTCTGGCAGTCCATGGTATTTTCAATATTCTTCTCTAACCCAACAATTCAAAGGCATCAACTCTTCAGTCTTCCTTATTCATTGTGCAGCTCTCACATGCATATGAGATGACTGAAAATACCATGGCTTGGGTTATGTGCACTTTAGTCTTCAAAGTGACATCTTTGCTCTTTAACATGTTAAACAGGTTTTTTTTTGCAGCAGATTTAGCCAGTGCAATATGACATTTGATTTCTTGACTGCTACTTCTACAGGTGTTGATTGTGGATCCAAGTAAAATGAAATCTTTGAAGCTTCAATCTTTTCCCCACTTATCATGAAGCTGTTTATTGATCTAAAGGCATCACTACTACCTCTGAAATATCTTTTTATATATGTCTATTTCTCTCCACTTCCACCTTCCTTTCTTTCAAATGTCCTTTTACTTGGTCTCCCTGAGTTCTCTGTTGCCTTTCTCTGCTCTTATGTTGCAGCCAGAGAGATTTTTTTAAAAATGCCAATCTGATCCTATTTCTCTCCTGCTTTAAGCCCTGCCCATTCAGGTAAAGACTGAAGCTTGCTTAGTCTCATCCACTCTCCCTGTCCTGCTGCATGGTATCACTCATACTGTCCTTCTTTCAGTTTCTGGAAGTTTCCATTCTCCTGCCACAGGGCCTTTCCATATGCTGTTCCCTCTCTCTTCATCTGGTTAACTCTAATTTAGATCTCAGCTCAAATATCACCTCTTTAGAGATATCTTCCTTGACCCTGAGACTAGATCACAATCCCTAGTCATTCATAGACTGGTAAGAATATATCTTTCCATTAAGCATCAAGGCCCATAATTATAATTTATGTGTGTAACTATATATGATCTATTTCTTTCTTCCTCATCTACAGCATAAGCTCCATAAAGTAGAGGCTATGTCCTTTATGGTTTACCTCTGTGCCTCTAGTGTAGATGTCAGCAAACTACAGCTCAAGGGCCAAATCCAACACAATGCCTGTTTTTGTAAATTAAGTTTATTCTGGAACACAGTCATGCCCATTTACTTATGTATTGTCTATGGCTGCTTTCTTCCTTATAAGAACAGAGTTGAGTAACTGCAGCAGAAAGTACATGGCCCTCAAAGGCTAGGATATTTACTATCTGGGTGCTTTACAGAAAAGGTTTGCCAACCCCTGCTCTAGCCCATAGTACTGAAAACCAAAAAAACACATCCACTACCATCAACTCAATTTGGACTCATACTGACTCCCATTGGGTTTCTGAGGCAGTAAATCTTAATGCAAGTAGATTGTCCTGTCTTCTTTCTGCAGAGTGGCTGGTGGGTTTGAACTGCCAACCTTCTGGTTAGCAGTAATGCCTTAGGACCATGCAATACTAGTGTCTAGCAAAAAAAACAGGCATGCAATACAAATATGTTGAATGAATGAAGTGGTAAGCTGAATAAATGAGCTTCTAAGGAGATGACTCAAATGGGCTTTCTGTAGAGCAATGCTGACCACCTGCAGACCTGCACTGGAGCCCACTTGACTTTTTGGTTTCCCAGACAATGGGACACTCCAGGCAAAGAGTGGACCTATCATCTGACCATTGGGAACCTGGCTTGTGCTGCTTCAGAGCATGGGAAATTCTCGTTAGCTTTTTGGGACCAGCTGATGTCTGTCACAATTCTTGTGATAGTCCTAAAGGAAGAAAAGGGAATTCCAGAGCCAGGCTGACCACTGGAAACATTGGGTGACTGATTACATGAGTGCACAAAAGTCTCACCCACACTTCAGGGATTTTGGGTAGGGAAGAAGTACGGAACCATGCCAAAGCCCCTACGGGGACAGATCAAAGGAGAGGACTGGGGGAGAGTCAGAAAAGAACTAATAACCCTGGCTGTCTCTCCTCCTATCCAAAGCCTCCAGGCCCCTACGGCTCAATGCCACCATATCCTGCAGGAAAAGACTTCCTTAGTCACTCCAGCACCCAAAGACCTGCTCATTCCCTGTTCAGAGTCCATTTGAGTTCAGCTATTGGTCAAACATCATCCTATACTTGTCAGTGGGTTTACAGGAGCGATTCTCTCTTTTATCTCATTGACACCCTACATACCCTCTATACCCTGCACTCCCTCAGGGCAGGGCCTCCTTTCACCTTCTTCTGTCTCTGTTAGGAGCTCTGGTAGCATAGTGCCTAAGGCACTTGACTGCTAACCAGGAGGCTCTTCACTTGTGGGTGCTAGACACGTGCACCCACCAGCCACTCCTTGGAAGGAAGATGGGGCAATCTACTTCCGTAGTGATACTGCCTCGGAAACCCAAGGAGGGGTCTCTATGAGTTGGGTCTGACTGACGGCACGTAACAACAACTGTTTCTGTTACCAAGCCCCACCCCCCAACCCCTGGGTCACGAAGGCACAGATCTAGGCACACAGGAGGATCTCAGTAAACGCCTAGGGGAAGGTGGACAGGCCGCAGAATACTCCAGATCAGTGCTGCACTGCTCCTGATACTAGAGATGCTGATGGCAGTGGCCCAGCTCCTCCTGCCCCAAGCCTGCTGCTTCTGTGGCCTGACCTGGAGTGACCCCTCCTCCCTTCTCCCTCTGCCTAGCACTGTCTCAGATCGGCCCATTTTCAACCAGGCTGTGTGCATGAGCAAATCAGCACTCATGGCCCAGCCCTTTGTGGTACTGGACTCTACACAGGGTTCTTCTGGGGATGGAGCCACCATCTTGGGTAAAATTTAAGGTTGAGAAGTAGCTACCACCCCCTTTTTGAGGGGGAGGGGAAGGGTAATTGAAAAGAGACTCTAGAATTCTAATCCCCATAAGTAAGTTGTAGAAAATTCAAAAGCAGCAGCTATAAAGCTGCATTCCAGTTGAAGCGTTAAATGTGGCAGGAACAGAAAATGCAATGCGAGCATTTACACCAAAGCACAAATAACCAGAAACCTGCAGAGTTGGCGCAGGCGGATGTTTCCGGCTCTTCACTTGTGGGTGCTAGACGCGTGCATCACGTGGCTTTACTAGAGAAAGAGTTTCAGATTCAGTCCTTGGATGCTTTGTTAAAATCTATGGAAAAGAGAATGAGCACTTCTGAGGCAAAGCTCAAGTCACTGCACCAAGGATTCAAGAATGACTTCTCCTACCTGCGCCTTCCAGGATGCCTGCCTGGGTCCCTGCCACAGCTCAGTAAGCACTGGGCATTCCTCAGATTGCCCTGGGGGTTCTGTGGGACAGTTTAGTCTTAGCCCTGTCCCTTCCACTGCCCCACTGAACCAAGGGCCTGAGGCTTAGGATCTTCTCTGCCTTGGCTATCCATCTACGAAAATGGGGAGAATGTTGGCTTCTGTCCTCACACAGGAATCTGCTGAGAACAGGAATTCTTTGAAGTAGTCTTCTTGGCTGGCCAGTAAATAGGCCAAAGAGCATTCTCTAGTGTACAGAGAATTAAGGTAGAACCAAGGGAATCAGAAAACTGTCTCTGCTGACACTTCTCTTCACTACCCAACTGCAAACCTGTCTTAAACAGACAGGTGAGTAGAATGCATCACCAAAAAATATCTCACATTAACTAGATTCCCTTTTACCTACTGGTTTTCACTAAAAACAGAGCTAAATCAACAATGATAATTCAAATAGTAATGATAAATAGTTATAATAAAACAGAAGAGTCCTGGTGGTGCATTGGTTAAGTGTTTGGCTGCTAACCAAGGTGGGCAGTTTGAATCCACCAGCAGCTCCTTGGGAGAAATATGTTGACAGTCTGTTTCTGTAAAGACTGCAGCCTAGGAAACCCTTTGGGGCAATTCTACTCTGTCTTGTAGGGTCACTACAAGTTGGAATCAACTTGACGGCAATAAATTTAAAATAATAAACCAACCAACAACCCACCGAACCAAGGAAAACTACAAACAGTTGTAACTTAAAATTGATTAAAGTTGCAAAACATTGTTTTAGAAAGTGTATTTCTGAGTTAACTACACAGCCTTTGTGAAATACATATTTACTTAACCTTTTTACAGAAACTTTATAAACCAGTCAGTCATGAGAGCTCCAAATTTATGGGTAAACCAAAACATTGTTACCGATTATATGAGAGACTAAAGAAAACAACTCAACCAAAGGGAGCCAGGCCCAGGAAAAGAGCTCATCCCCTGGAGGCATTAAAGGATGGTCTTATTTTATTCACAGTAAATTTGTCTCCAGAGACTATCAGCTGATTGAACACAGAGTGTGGACGTGAGAAAAAACAAACATGGCCCCTCATGTCTCTGCCAGCTGTCCAACTCAGCACAAAGCCCTTAGCTTTCTTTAAGTGTAAAGAAGGCTATGTGGACTGGGATGCTGGCTGCCATGGGGCAGGGGACATGGCTGTTTGATCCTTACTATCCTTTGGGCACCTAGCATTGTGTCTGTGGTGGCCAGCATCACAAACTAATATTTGTTGTTTGGAATAATAATAAAGTACCAGTGTTTTCTTTTAACAAGAGTCCCCTTGGAAGAGATAAAAGAATAAAAGGATGACAATAATCTCAGAGAAATTTTCTAAGCAGAGCATTCTAAGAGTCAGGAGAAATTGTGCAAATAAAGTAACTAAATCATTATTCAGTTTTCTGATATGATTGTAAAAGCAACGAGAAAAAAGGAATAAATAACTGCTTTAAAATGTATAATCTGCATCTTTTAAAAAAATAAAACTAGGATTTTGGAAAGAATATATATTAAGGTTATACAAAATGTCAAGACTATACATTTTACAGACAAAATTTAAATTGAGTTTGCATTTGACTGCTAACCAGAAGGCTGGCAGTTTAAACCCACCAGCCACTCCTTGGAAGGAAGGTTGGGCAATCTACTTCTGTATTAATACTGCCGTGGAAACTCAAGAGGGATCGCTATGAGTCAGGTCCAACTCAATGGCACATAACAACAACAAAGCAATTCAAATGGAGCTCCTGGGTCAAGGTACAAATGGTTGCTTGGCTGCTAACTGAAAGGTTAGTGGATGGAATCCATGCAGGCATCCTTTGCAAGAAAGACCTCGCAATCTACTTCTAGAAAAATCACCCATTGAAAACCAAATAGAGCACAGTTCTACTCTGATACACGAGGTTGCCATGAGTCAGAACTGACTTGACAGGAACTGGTTTTAACCATAAAAATAAAATTATTTTTTAAAACAATATATAAAATAGAGGAGGCGGGGCAAGATGGCGGACTAGGCAGAAGGATTGCACAGACCCTCTTCAACAAAGAAAAGGGAAACCAATTAACACAGACACAGAAG
>NW_006921645.1:9744454-9821938 GCF_000298275.1 Orycteropus afer afer | reverse complement strand
GTTAGCAGTCAAACCCCTTGGGCACTACACCACCAGAGTTCCTTATAAAAATACTAGGTTATTCTTTTATAGCTCATCCTATAGTATAATCCTATAAGCTTCCAGGAAGATGTGAATAGGATAGGAGTGGAAGAAAAGGGAGAGACTGAGATATGAAATTCAAAAGAAAGGCTGCAGCCACGCCTGGTGGGAGGTTAAGGATTTTGGACTTTCTTCTCTGGTAAGGGGGAATCTGTAGGGGTTTTAAAGGAGGAACTGATTCAATCAGACTCGTATTGCAGAAGATGACTCACAGGTTAAAAGCCCCTAATGAAAGCTGTAGCCATCAGCTAAAACAAATAGGAGACAATTAGGCACTGCACAGGAACCTCCAAGCAGACACGTTCTCCTAATTTGACTAATAGGCATTCAAGGAGTCCTGGTGTTGCAGTGGTTAAGTGCTTGGCTGCTAGCTGAAAGGTCGGAGGTTCGAACCCACTAGCCTCTCTGTGGGAGCAGATCTGGCAGTCTGCTTCCTTAAAGATTACAGCCTTGGAAAATCTACGGGGCAGTTCTACCCTGTTCTATAGGGTCACTATGAGTCAGAATCCACTTGATGGTAGTGGGTTTGGGTTTGGAAAGGGCATTTGACACTGAGTGGACCTTCAGCCTAAGGTACAGAACTCACGTTCCTTGGTTTCAAATGCTGCAGTATTCATGGGCACACAACTTCTCCTCAAATGCAGTTCCAACACAGCTTCCTTTTTAAAGAGCAAATGCAGGTCAAATAAAAAGACCTGCAGTTTGCCAATTTTAAGTTACCAGTGAGCCGGAATTTTCTTCTTCAAAGAAAAAACAAAATACCAAGTCCCTTGTATTTTATAATCTTGCTTTTTCTAAATATTCATATAAGTTGACCTTTTCAAGGCATCGCCTGGAACTGAAAACATACTATTAATAAATTGTGCTTCTCTGGCTTAATTGAAACAGTCTTCGCTCTGAGTCAGGGGTGCTGGTTTCCATCTCTTAGGGCAGCCAGAGAAGCAGAGCTCAGCCAGGCATCACTGGATAGCCAGGACACAGCAGGACTCTGGCTCCAGCAGAACTGCCAGCCCTACACTCCTGGCAAGGATGGGGCAGGGAGGCAAGACTCTCACCCCTGCATTTCCCATCTTCAGATTCTCTGAAGCACTTTTCCGGGGGAATGTTAATAGGTGTTTTTCAGGGACCCTGGACTCTGCTGGCAGCCTGGGGAAGCCTGTGGACTCCTTTTAAGAATAATGCTTTTGAACACACAAAGTATGAAGAATTACAAAAGAATCAATTACATTTAAGTATAGTTATCAAAATATTTTAAAACTTAAAATGTTACTATAGTGGGAAATATGCTTCTTTATTAATTCATTAAAAAATAAAATCTAGTGGCATGTCTAAAACTACCGTAATTTCAAAGCAGTGACGAGTGTAATTGATATTTTGAGACATGTGCAACAAGTATGAAAATATCTGTAATTCCTAATGGTGACAAAGTCACAGGAACTGCTAATCCTAATTTTGTTTGTTGTCTACATTCATGATTGAAAGGAATGCCAACTTTCACTGAGAAAATAAAGACAATGTTTTCCCATTCATATTCTCAGATGTCCTGTGCTGGACCAAGTATGGAAAACAACTGGTCCAACAGATGTGTCCTACAAAGTTCTAGGATGGAGGTGCTATTTCCCAAACCTATTTATACACAGAGCACCTCCCCGGATGACCTTTCTGGGGACACCATTGCTTGAATCCTATGAAACTGAGGTGAGGATTTCATGAGAAGACCTTGCCCTTATGTTTGAATGTTTAAGAAAGAGGCAATAAAATGCAAACAATTAGGAATTAGAGAACCCCAGGCCTAACCTGTTTCTCATGGTGCTTTGGGCCCATCTGACATCCTCTTTCCCTCACAAGGATAGTTATGACAATCTGATGAGAAAATGAGGTCATGTGCTTTGTACACTATGAAACCAAAAAAACCAAACTCACTTCTGTCGAGTTAATTCTGACTCACGGTGACCCCTCCCCTTGGGTTTCCAAGGTGGTTATCACTACGGATGTAGATTGCCCAACCTTCCTTCCAAGGAGTGGTGGTGGTTTTGAACCTCCAGCCTTCTGGTTAGCCGTCAAATGCCTTAGGCACTACACCACATATGGTTCAAATCAGGACTGCCATTTGGAGTTGTTGTTGTTGTTGTTGTTTGCCGTCGAGTCGGCCCCGACTCATAGCGACCCCTCCTTGGGTTTCCGAGGCAGTATACTCCGGGTTTTTATGTGAGTTTGGTGTGGGCTAGAATCCTGGCTATCCCATTACTAACTTTAACATTATGTTACTTTTCTGTGCCTCAGTTTTCTTACTGCCAGATTAGCTAAACTCATAGAGTTTTATATGGATGAGATGAGGTAATAATGCACATAAATGTTTAGAATAGGTTCTGGCACATAGTAAACATTCAGTAAATAATAATGTCTTAATCTGAGTTCTCTAGAGGAGCAAAACTAGTGGTATACATATACACATTTACACACACACACACACACACATATAAAACGAAACTCACTGCCATTGAGTTGATTCCGACTCATAGCAACCCCCGCTCCAAGTATGTAAATCTTTATGGAAGTAGACTGCCTCATCTTTCTTCCACAGAGCAGCTAGTAGGTTCAAACCACCAACCCTTTGGTTAGCAGACAAATGCTTTAACCACTACACCACCGGAGCTCATGTTTGTTTATACACACACACACACACACACACACACATACTCCTCGAAAGGAAGGTTGGGCAATCTACTTCTGTAGTGATACTGCCTTGGAAAGCCACGGAGGGTCGCCATGAGTCAGAGCTGACTCGACAGCACATAACAACAACATATATATATATATATATATACACACATACACACACACATATATACATATATATACACAATGCTCTGGTAGCATAGTGCCTAAGGCACTTGACTGCTAACCAGAAGGCTGGTGGTTCAAACCCACCAGGCACTCCTCGGAAGGAAGATGGGGCAATCTACTTCCGTAGTGATACTGCCTCAGAAACCCAAGGAGGGGTCTCTATGAGTCAGGATCGACTTGATGGCAGTGAGTTTTTTTTTTTTTTTTTTTCTAATGGACCACTAAGGGGATGGTGGCATAGTGCCTAAGGCATTTGACTGCTAACCAGAAGGCTGGTGGTTCAAACCCACCAGCCACTTCTTGGAACGAAGATTGGGCAATATACTTCTGTAGTGATACTACCACAGAAACCCAAGGACGGGTCGCTATAAGTTGGATCTGACTCAATGGCAGTGAGAAGGGGATTGGATAGCTTGTTATTAATGTAAATAAGGTACATGGCACCCTTGTGGGGATGGGACCATGGAAATAAGGTGTATGGAATCCTAATGTGGGGATTGGTCAGTTTTGTCATTCTGCCAGATTTAAAGTGAGCCCTCCTAGAGGCAGAAGCGGGATCTCATTGCCATCAAGAGTGAAGAGCTGGAGGTGGAGTGGAGCACATTGTTGGTCCTGAGATCCCTGCATAGGACCTCCTTGGCAGAGACAACTGGCAGAGATGACTGGCTGAGACTACTGGCTGAGATGATCAGCAGAGAGATGGTAGTACAGAACCAAGAGGTACAAGATAGAACAGCAGGCTTGCCAGGCCATGGAGTGAGAAAGCTGAGTGCCTTTGGGCAGGAGGCTTGCAGGTGGAGTGGGGTGTACCCAGGTGCACCTACTGGCAGAGCTAAAAGAGCTTTGTAACATTTGCCTGAGCAGAGCAGTGGCCAGGCCAAAAGGCCAGGGCCAGAGAGGAATGCCTAAGAGAAAAACAGAGGTGAGGACTTCCTAATCTAAGAATTGTATCCTGAGAGCATTCCTGAACCTGAACTATAGGCTATTACTTCCCTAATAAACCCCATAATCATGAGTATTGTCTATGAATTCTGAGTGGCCATTGCAACAAATTATATAGAACCCAGCAGAGAAATAGTGAGTGTTGTGGAAGGGATGGTTGGTGTCAGAATTGGTAAAAAGGCTGGAGGGTGGTGGCATGTCTAGTGTCATAGGAATAAGCCTTGGGCTGTTGGTGGCAACTCTGTTTCCCCCTCGTGAGGTTGGAGGAGGTCAGAGGATGCTATCTCCATGCCCATATGTATGGAGATGGGGGGGGCAGAGAGAGAGAGATTGAGATTTACTCAAGCAAATGGCTAATGCAATTGTGGGGGCTGACAAGTGCCAAATCCACGGGTCAGGTGGCAGGCTGGAGATCTCTGCTGGCTCATGGGATTCCAGGGTCTGGTGAATCCAAAATCTGTAGTTCAGGCAGAGAAACTCCTGCAGGCTTATGTCCCAGCAACCAGAGGTCAGAAAATGAAAAGAGTACAGGGTGGAGAGAGAGACAGAGAGGGAGAGAGAGAGAGCTTTGCCAGAACAACCTTTTATATACTGGAGACAGACCACACCCCCAAATAAATTCCCTTTTCAGCTGATTGGCTGATCACATGAGATCACATTAGGGAAAGTGATTACATTATATTACATTACCTTACAGAAGAGCAACCAGTCCAGTGTCTGCCAACCCACTGAGAATCAGTCTAGCCAAATTAACACATAACATTAACCATTACAGCTAGCCACTGTTATTATTTATTACAGTCCTGTCTCAGCCTGCACAAAGGTTTCCTCTTTCTTCCTCTAGGTGTCCAAAGACTTAGAATAAACACTGATTTCTTCTCCTAGAATCCTCATTTGGTAGTGAGGAAAAAAAATGTAATATCTGATACTTCTATTTTCAATAGTGTTACTGAAAGGATTCAAAGTGAGAACTGTACTATAAGCAAAAAACATCCTGAAGCTTCAAAAAAATCCTGCCTGCTAGCTCTATGCTGGCTATTGCTGTATTTTCCTGTTACATTTACAGCAAAGATAATTCCAGGGGTAAAAGACACAGCTAGACTGACATGATAAATAAGCCATGGTTGGGTTATGTTAACCAGCCAATAATGGTGGGGTTGTTATGTTGTTGTTGTTATGTGCCGTCGAGTCAAACCCGACTCATAGCGACCCCTCCTTGGGTTTCCGAGGCAGTATCACTACGGAAGTAGGATTGCCCAACCTTCCTTCCGAGGAGTGGCTGGTGGGTTTGAACCGCCAGCCGTCTGGTTAGCAGGCAAGTGTCTTAGCCAGTATGCTACCAGAGCTCCCAATGGTGGGGTGGTGGACTGTTTACCAGAGAATTTTCAGAGGGACTGTTTGGGACCTCAAGCCAGTGAGAGACAACTGTAGGCAGGCATAGAGCGGGAGCATTTTTAAAAATTTTACTTTTACTTCTTTTATTATTATTTATTTATTTATTTATTTATTTATTTTTACAAAACACACACGCTATAAAAGAAGACAACAGAGTTCTTGTTCTTTAGAAGTTTACAATCTCTCAGGGGAGACAAACTCAGACATGGAAAAGACATAAAAACGCACAAAGAAACCATAGTCCCAGTATAAACGAGGTGGTTACACAGATCTGCAGCTCCAGCGCCCGAGGGTGGGAGGAGAAATCTGGCTTATTGGAGTCTACCAACAGCCCACATAGTGTCATAAAATTCTACCCTAACAGGAGATGGAAAGAAGAATGCTCCAAAGGAAATCATAAGTATGTCAAGACTAAGAGATATATTTTCCTTTATTTTATTCTGTGACCTTTCTAAATGTGTTTGCATCATTTGTATAATTAATAATATTAATATTAATGTCTACTGTACATCAAGAGATATTTCTTAAAATAGGAGCAACAGGGGTAGTGGTTCTTTACAATAAGGGCTGTGATTATGCTTGCCCTCACTCAACTTGAGAGTGAAAATATCGAGGATATAAAGGGGTGGCTGAGTGTGAGCCAGGTAGTCATCCTCCAGGTGACATTCCTAGAACTATTTCAGGGGTAAATGTCACTTGACTCAGCTTCCTACTCCAAAGCAGTTCTGTTTTCTGGGTCAACATCAATGCTTTCTACCTCTGTTATTGACTTAGGAAAGCCTGAGGAGAAAAATGGATTAAGACACCAGGATCCAAAATCCCTCTGCCCTTACCTGTTGCTGTTAGTTGCTGTGAGTTGATTCCAACTCATGGAGACCCCATGTGTGCAGAGTAGACCTGCTCCATTGGGTTTTCAAGGCTGTAACCTTTCAGAAGAAGATCGTCAGGCCTGTCCCTCAAGGTGCCTCTGGGTGGGTTCAAACTACCAACCTTTCAGCTACTTGTCTAGTGCCTAGCCTTTTGGGCCACCCAGGGACTCCCTGCCCTCACCTGGTAGACACAAGAGGATACTCACAGAGGAATAAACTGCCACCAAGAGCAGCCCATGGGCCAGGGCATAGGGACATCTACTTTCACTGAGGACCTAGGGAAAGAAAAACAAAATTTCTTACCCCCTTAAAGCAGAACCTCAAAGAGAGGCCACAAGACTGCTTGGGAAAGGGGGTAAGATGCAGGAGGCACTAGAGATGGGTGAGAACTTGCAGGGCATACACAGGGTTACCCAGCCTCTGGGACACAGGTGCAGCCATATAGGAAGAGTTGTGTAAACTACAGTAATGTTTGATGAGAGAATATAGAGAGAGACAGGTTCCCCAAATGCTTAGAGCTTGAAAGACCTTCAGGGAAGGCCACAGCAAGGAAGAACATAAGAACTTGCACTACCTAGCCCTTATTATGTCCCAGGCATGCTCGAAGATTTGCATGTGTTAACCCACTGATGGGAGTGAGCACTGGAACTGTCTCCATTTTAAAATGGGGCAACTAATGCACAGGAGATTTAAGCCATTCACCTAAACCCACTCAGCCAGGTTTCAAACCAAGTCATCTATCTACAGAGAGTAAGCTTTAAAAAATTTACTGATTTAAAAAAACAACCTCCCTGAGAAATAAGTCAGAGAATATACATACAACTCTGCTTTCACTGGAGACCTGAGGAAACAACCCAACTTTGCTTCAAAGGGAAATGAATCCAAATGGAAAAAAAAAAATGGGAGGCATGTTTCTTTTCTTTAGACTCTTCCAATATCAGAGACGCTAATTGAACCCTTGGGCCTGCAGCCTCAGGGCATCCCCTCCTATACTGGAGAGAGGGGACACAGCCCAGAAGGAATAGCTAGGCTTAGGCTGCAAAGGACCTCAGCCTCCAGCTCTATCCTCGCAGTTCGGACACTGGAGAGCACTGTCAGGTTATTAAATATGAATTAAGAAAACGTAGGATCTGCTTGCCGAAATCTAAGCTATGGAAAAACAGCTCTGACCCTTCACCTGATCCTGCGAGGGCGGCACAGCATCTCCGCTGGATGGAGCAGCGGCGTGACCAGGGAAGTCTTGGAAGAGTCATGTTCTATTTCACTGCGAGTGAGATGAAAGCTCGATTACAAGCTGGCGCTGGATTCATGATTAACTCGCTTCATGTTCTCCCCACTTGTGTTCTGAATCGCAAAACTGTTTTCCCTGGTATTTGTCACATTTAGGACATGAGCCTTTTAATTGGCGAGAGACTCAGTGTGCCGCAGGAGATGTCAAAAGACCGTCTGTTGAAAAGTGGCCCCGTTCAGCAGAGGCCCTGGGAGCTAATGGCAGCATCCCCATGTCAGCCGGCAAGGCTGGGCTGCAGCACAAACTGAACCAGCCAAAATAAAAGATGATTTTGTTTATGCATAACCTGCTGGATACCCTGGGTGCTGAACTGTGTGTTCCTCTGACCCTGCAAGGATCCAGCTGGCATGCCCCGCCCCCAGGCTCCATCCACTGGGGTGTTTTAAGGTGCTGAAGTACATTGGCTCATTGGATATTCAGAGCATCTCTCACGATGACAGGACAGTTAGTGTAGCCATCTCATAGGCAAGGGAATTGCTGCTTCTTGTTGTTAGCTGTTGTAGAGTTGGCCCTTGACTCATGCGACTCCATACATAATGCAATGAAACACTGCCTGGTCCTGTGCCATCCTTATGATCAATTGCAGATGAGACAAGTGTGATATATGGCTGATTTCTGGAAGCAGATCGATTGCCAGGCCTTACTTCCTACTCCGTCTTAGTTTGGAAGCTCCATTGCAATGTGTTCAGCATTACAGCATCACACAAGCCTCCATGGACAGAGGTGGTGGCTGCACATGAGAAGCACTGGCCTAGAATTGAACCCAGGTCTCCTGCATGGAGGGTGTGAATTCTACCACTAAACCACCAATGACCTCATGATTTCTGCACAGAGAGGTTAAATACTGTGCTGAACTTCACCCAAAGAGGGAGAATGCTTACATTCATAGCCCCAATTAATGGCCTCCCTGTATCCACAACCTTTGTCCTGTAACTCTGTAGAACCCTTTCTACTGTGACCCTATGTTGTGACATGGGCTTGACCATGTGATTTGTATTGGTATGTGCATTTCTATTTCCTCTCTTGCTTCTCAGCAATTACCATAAGAACATGCTGGTCAGTTTTGCTGGAGGATGACACCAGCCTACCCAGCTCAAAATCAGCTGGCTAACAAAAGCACGTGAGAGATTCCAGCCAGGAAAAGCAGAGCCACCTGACTGACCTGCAGTTAACCACACATGCATGAATGAACCCAGCTGAGACTAGAAGAACCAGTCAACTTACAGACTTGCAAGCAAGTCTCCATAGACCTCAGTTTCCTCATCTATTAAAGAACACTGATATTATCTGCCTCAAAGGGTTATTGCTAGAATTTGATTAGATAATCCATATTAAGCATGCACAACATTGCCTGACATACAGAAAACATTTAAAATCATATAATCTTTTCTGTTAAGTCCAGAAACCACTAGGTCAGGGTACCCAGAGTTGATAGTTTTTGGGGACTATTGGACATCCAGGTATATTCTGATTTGGGGACCTTTTTTTTTGTTGTTAATCATGATTTGGGTGAAAGTTTACAGAACAAATTCATTTTTCGTTCAATAGTTCATATACTTTTTGTTTCATGACATTGATTGCAATCCTAATGTAACAGCTCTCTTCTCGATCCTCCCTGTGGTTACCTTTTCCCTGTGTCCTTTTTTTCCTGTGCAATCCTGCCCTCTGAGCTATCTCCTTCTGCAAATACTGCCCTTCTGATCTCCTATGGTTGATTGTTCTAAGAAGTGTACCTAAATGTTATATGGTTGTCTATTGTTTGGCTCCAAGCCACAGGACTAAGTTTAATTCCCGGCCTAAAGGATGACTAGGGTCCATAATCTCAGGGGTTTCACCAGTTTCTCTCAAACCAGTAAGCCTGGTCTTTTTTATGATTTTGAGTTTTGTTCCACGTTTTTCTCCCACTTTATCCAGGATTTCCTATTTTGATCCCTATCTGGGTGGTTGACGGTGGTAGCTGGGCACCATCTAGTTATTCTGGCCTCAAGGTCATGTAGGCTGAAGTTTGCATGGTCCACCAGTCTCTTGGACTAATTATTTCCATGCATCTTTGATCTTCTTCATTCTTGTTTGCTCTGGATGAGGAGAGACCAATTATTGCATCTTAGATGGCCACTTGCAAGATTTTAAGACCTCAGAGCTCTGGTAGCGTAGTGCCTAAGGCACTTGACTGCTAACCAGAAGGCTGGTGGTTCAAACCCACCAGCCACTCCTCGGAAGGAAGGTTGGGCAATCTAATTCTGTAGTGATACCACCTCAGAAACCCAAGAAGGGTTTGCTATGAGTCAGGTCTGACTCGACGGCATGTAACAACAACAACAGTCACACCAAAGTAGGATGTAGAACAGTGTTTTTGGGTAGTATGTTATGCCAATTGAGCTTGATGGGGAACCTTTGTGCTTCATGCAGGTGCCTGGACCCCCTAGGACCAGGGAAGCCTTTAGTATATGAATTAGGTTTGGGTATTTTCCAAGCTTTGGACATCTTATACTTTCCTTAATCCTGGCATGGTCACTTCTATGCATAAGTTATTTCATTTGTCATATGAGGTGAAATTATACAGGTCTCTGAGTTTCTGATTTTAGATAGGTCCGCAACCCCATATCCCAAGTCCTTGGGACCAGATCTGTATCGAAATTTCAAATATAAATGCCATATATCATAATACCCCCCCAGCAGGTCCTGAGACAGCACCTCAGAATCAGACATATTAATTTCTCCACAGCAAAAGGTAGGAATACCCACATTTAATGGGATAAATAAGAACTATAAATGACCTTATGTCAGTTGAGTTCAGGCTTTTCCATCAAATGAGTCACCAAAACATTTCTTGTTTCCAGAGCTTTTTCCATTTCAGAATTTTGGATAAGGGATAGGGACCCTGTAGATAAGGAATAACAACATGACAACAGCTTAAGCACTAAGACTGAGGGGAGCATGGTCAGCCATGGAGGGTCAGCTGGGTCTCAGCCAAGGCAGTCATCAGCACTGGAAAGAAATGGTAGGCCGATTTGTGAAGGGGCATTTTTAATATTTGCAGAAACGCTTGATCAAATGCACCAAATGCAGAAACCTCTCAAGCAATGACTTGGCAAAGCTATTTTCTTTCTTCAGGACATTTAAAGGAACAGGAGGACAAGATGTGAAAGGAAGATGCTTTCTGGACAAGCAGAAGACAGTTTTCACCACTTTGGGAATAAGATGACCAGTATATCAGTACAGGAAGAAGTTGCATGCTTTGAACTGGCAGCTTCCAGTGTCTAGGAACCAACTTGGTATAGGAGTTTCATTATGAGGTTTATTTTACCTAGAATTCTGGATCTCCTCCAAAATCCATCTCAGGACCATGATTCTGTACTCGTTGGGTCCCCTCCACAGCGCCTGCACCATGAGGGCTAGGGCCCAGGCCATTTTTCTTAGAGCTCCTATGGGGTGGGGACTATGTCCTACTCAGCCCTGTTTCTCATGCCACAGGACACAAGGTGTTCACTGAGTATTACCCAGCTCAATTTTGTCATATTAGGTACAAGTTGGGCCCAGTGTTGAGAGCCTGGAGCAAAGGAGATTTAGAGGGCATAAGGCAGCCAGGGCTGCCTAGAGATGTTATGGACATGACAAGGTACAGTGGTGATGAACCAAGGGAGAGGTACCATGAGGTGAGGGAGAAACATCACATGCAAAAACCAGTGACTGGGTGGTGCCAAATGTCAGCAGAATGGTCTGCATTTGGTCCAAGAGGCAATGCAGTGCTCATTCAGGCACACATCCAGGATGGAAAAGATAAATCAAGGTGCGATGTGTTTAACAAGGTTAAGCACAAATGCCTCAAGTTGACTGGTCGCCTGAAATACTTGTCTGAATCTGTATCAGCTTTTAAAATCCATCTGTATTCATTCTACCTGATCTAAAATGATAAGGTTTATGGGATGAAAGCTGATTGACCTGGAAGCAAAGGTGTTTTTCTGCAATAGGTAAACCTGTCAAAGAGAAGTTCCTTTGAAGAGCGCAGTAAATCTAGCCTGAAATCAAGGACTATGCATTGTTTACATATTTCAGTAGCAGAAAGCCATTAGTCTTATGAGATTCCCTTCCTCCCTTCAAGAATATATCCCTCTTCTCTGAAACAGTTTGCAAAGATGCATATAATTTTTAAAATAATGCTGAGAAATGAGGGCAAATAGAGACAAAAATAAGATAAAACCAGGAGTGATATAGTGAATACTCAACAATACCCTTGAGTTCCATAGGTTTTTTTTCTTAGCACAGTCCCTCATATAGGACCATGACCTGTCACTAAAGTGCTGTTCAGCAAAAGCATTTCCACAGGAAGCCAATATAGTACAGGGAGGTACGTAGTACCCTAATAGTCTAGCACGATGCAGGAAGGGCTCGTAGGGCATCTATCCTAGAGAAATAGATGTGCTGGCTGTCCTCCAAATCCTTTCCATAAATATGAAGCTGTTGATAAGATTTGGATGGCAGAAAGAGTCTGATATCATGCCAATTACAGACCTAATACTATGGTCCACAGCCACTCCATGCTGCAGGTTAAATGCTCAGTTATGGGCTTTCATCATCTGGGATTGAGGTGACTCTGAAGATTGGAAGAACATGGCAAGAACACACTGTCCTGGCTAAATGATTAGCTATGTCTATGAAGGAGGGAGTGTATCCAGGATCATATATAGGGTTGGCAGACAATGGTCCTATAAGTTTATGTGAAGGATCAGAATCCCCAGGAGTATAGTACAACTGAAAAGGGGCTAGCTTATGGTCACTGCTTGGTCACAGCCAGCTACCCACAGCGACTGAGTAGTTGATCCTGAGGGCCTGGGACCATGGTCACAGGGGACATCAAACTCAATTGGCATAACATACTATATAAAACATTGTTCCACCTCCTACTTTCATGAGTAGCGACTGGGATCTTAAAAGCTAGCAAGCTGCCATCTAGATGTAACGATGGGTCTCTCCTCATCAAGAGCAAAGAAGAGAGCAGAAAACCAAAATTAATGGAAATAATCAGTCCCCACGACTGGTACACCATCCGATCTGCAACCTATACAAGTATGAGACCAGAAGAACTAGATGGTGCCCGGCTACCACTGTCATCCACTTGGAAGGGATGTAGGAGATCCTGGATAGAGAGGGAGAACAATGTGGAACAAAACTCAAAATCATTTGGAGGGAAAAAAAAAAGGGGGGGGGATGGTTGGGACCAGGTTTGGTGGTCCAATAGAGCCTGGTGGAACCACTGAGACTATGGACCCTAGCTACCCGTCAGGACTGGAATTGAACCCACACCTGTGGTTTCCAGCCAAACAAAGTACAGGCATGTGAGTTGAACATTTACCTCAAGTAGACACACGCCCTCGAGAGAACAATCATGGGAGAAGGAAGGGCAGCTTATGCACAGGGAGACAGCTTAGGGGGCAGGAGAGTATGGAGGGATGGACACTGGGAAGTGGTACCATGGGGAGGAAATTGGAGGGGACCTGTTGCATTGTGGTAAACTGTGGTCAATGACATGAGACAAAGTATATGTGAACTGCTGTATCGAGAATGAATTTGCTCTGTAAATCTTCACCCAAATCACAATTAAAAAAATACACATATATTTTGAAAAAAAAAGAACACACTGTCCTTCCTTCCAGAGGTATGTCAAGGTGATCTTCAAGAATCTGGAGTCTGACAGATCAGTGAAACAGAAAAGAAAATTAGGGATTAGATCCAAGTATAATAAGCAGCATCACGATAAACAGAGAAAAGACTGAAGTTGCCAAAGATTTCATTTTACTTGGATCCACAATCAATACCCATGGAAGCAGCAGTCAAGAAATCAGATGTCACATTGCGCTGCAAAACACCTCTTTAAAGTGTTGAAGAGCAAAGATGTCACCTGACGACTAAGGTCTCACCTACATTGGTCATGTTGTCAGAAGGGACCATTCCTTGGAGAAGGATATCATGTTTGGTAAAGTGGAGTATCAGCAAAAAGGGGGAGGGCCCTCAACAAGATGGACTGACACAGCAGTTGCAATAATGGGCTCAAGTATAGCAAGGATTGTGAGGATGGTGAACGACCAGGCACTGCTTCGTTCTGTTGTACATGGGGTCGCTGTTAGTTGGAGCCAACTTGATGGCACCTAACAACAACAACATGTAGAAATTAGGTATATGATAAGCATGACATCTCAAAATTTTGAGGAAAAGATGAAAGCTTTTGGTAAGAAGGTATATTGAATCCATACCTCACACTATCCACTACAGTAAACCAAATGGATAAGAAATCTAAATGAATAAGAGATTATACACGTATCCTAGGAGAAAACATGGATGCATTCCTTGATAATCTGGGAATAGAAAAGCCTTTCTGATTGTGACCTAAAATCCAGAGACCAAGATTGATAAATCTGTCTACATAAAAATAAAATAAATGTATGGTAAAATACATATAAATAAAGTCAAAATATACATGAAAAATCTGACTGGAAAACATTTGTAATTTACATCACAGACAAAGGGCTAATCTCCCTAATACTAAGAAAAGCTTATAAAAGTTGAAAACAAAAAGTTCAAAACCATGATAAAAAATGGGCAAAGGATATCAGAACTCCACAGAAAGAGAAAGGTAAGTGGCCCTTGTTGTTTTTGTTATGTGGCATCCAGTCGGACCTGACTCATAGCGACCCCTCCTTAGGTTTCCGAGGCAGTATCACTAAGGAAGTAGATTGCCCCATCTTCCTTCCGAGGAGTGGCTGGTGGGTTTGAACTGCCAGGCTTCTGGTTAGCAGTCAAGTGCCTTAGGCACTACGCTACCAGAACTCCCTAAATGGCCCTTAGATATATTAAAGAAAAAATGCCAGCTTTATTCATAATAAGATAAATGCAAATTAAAACTAAACTGAAATACTGTTTCTCATTTACTACATTGACAAAAATCCAAAAGCCTGACAAACATTTTGTGGTTAAGACTGGAGAAACCGGCATTCTTACATATTACTGGGAAGAGTACAAAATGGTACTATCCTCAAAAAGGAGAATTTAACAATACCAGACAAAATTATATCTGTTTTTATTCTTTGACCCATTAATCCCACTTGAAGACCCTCCTTCACATGTATGAAACAACATGTGATAGAGATTACTCACCACGGCACTTTTTATAAAACAAATGATTGAGAACCACCCAACAACCCATTAGCAGGGACTGGTTGACTTCAGTCCAGTGCAGCCACACAGAGGAGCACTGCATTCAATAGAAAAGGAGGATGGCCTTGATGTGATGTGCAGGGAGCACAAGGCTATACTGAGAAGTGGACAAAGCAGGGTGAAGAAGAACATATACAGTATGATGCTTGTGTCTCAGAAAAAAAGAAGTGTGAATGAATGTAAAATCTGCTTATTTTTACAAAGTGGTACACTGGAAGGATAAGTCAAAAACTAACATGATGGCTACTTCCACAGGGGAGTGGGGTGAAAAAGATAGGTATGGAATCAGGATTTTGGTGAGGCTTTCTTTCATATAGTTTTGACTTTTAAACCATGTAAATATTTTACATTTTTTAAAATACAAATTATGTTTAGGGAGGGGCAAACATTATAATCCAGAACAAATGCAAACGAATGGCTGTAACTATATGCCAAATTGATAACAGTCACACAAAGAAAATAATTATTTCAAGTGACTTTGAACATTTTCCTCTGACATATATGAATATATGCTAATATATTCTGATGCTATATATATCAAAGTATATGTGATATACATGTTTGTGAGAGAGATAGAGAATATATATTATAGTTGTGTTTCTAAGGACAAAAAGAAATGCAAAGAAGAACTTCACTCAGTAGTTTTATGGTTAGTAATATTGATACTATAAGTTTGAAACAATTTTATGTACACAAATAAGTAAATATGTTAACATTTAGGAATTAAATTTTCTACTTGAAAAGAGAGATTTAAAAATAAAAAAATCTAAGTAGTTAAGAAAAATCTTTGAGTATTAAGTTTGAATTGGAAATAACAATATGAACATATAATTTTTAAAACAAATATTATATTCTAGCTCCATCTGCTAGATGGGCCTAGAATGAGGATCCCTAGTGTCTAGATTTTGGTTTGAGATGCCATTCCTCACTAAAAAAGAACTAGGGCTCCTTGCAAAAATGACAGTCTAGGTCCAGAGCAATGAAAGTACAAGATTTGCCTAAGACATAATTCTTGTGTCTAAAAGCAAGGAAGGACTCAAAGAAGGATGTGAGCTCTTCTTTACAAAAATGTCAGCTAGTAAACGTAGAAAGAATGGTTGCTGTTGTTATTGTTGTTTGATGCTGTCAAGTCAATTCTGACTCATAGTAACCCCAAGCACAGAAGAGCGAAACACTGTCTGGTCCCGCACCATCCTCACAATTAGCTGGAGCCCATGGTTGCCGCCACTCATTGAAGGTCTTCCTCTTTTTCACAAACCCTCTACTTTACCAAGCATGATATCTTTCTCCAGGGAATGGTTCTTCCTGATAATAGTACCAAACAATGGTGGTGTTGTTGTTGTTATATGCTGTTGAGTCGGACCTGACTCATAGCGATCCCTCCTTGGGTTTCTGAGGCAGTATCATTATGGAAGTAGATTGCCCGATCTTCCTTCTGAGGAGTAGCTGGTGGGTTTGAACCGCCAGCCTTCTGGTTAGCAGTCAAGTTCTGTAGCACCCCATGCCTTCCCCTCCCATCCAAGTCACTGACTTGGGCAAGGATCACCAAGTGTGGAGCAAATGGCTAAGCACTCAATTACTAGCTGAAAGGCTGTCAGTTCGAATCCACCCAGAGGCACCTCAGAAGACAGATAGGGTGATCTGTTTCTGAAAAGTCACAGCCTTTAATCCCCAATGGAGTGGTTCTGCTCTTCACACATAGGGTTACCGTGAGTAAGGATCAACTTGATGGCAACTAACAGCAATAGGAACAGCAAAAACCATTAGGTGAAAGGATATGGGGAAACAGCCTATTTGCCCAGTGCCAAAGTATCATTCCAGATTACCTGCCAATTGCAGAAGGAAAAACCTACCTTTACAATGGCAAGATCTAAAGATCACCACTTTAATATTGTGATTAAACTTAATTTTGCCAATGTCAGGGTCGCCTGACATTATGTGCCTCTGGGTATGATGCCATATGAAGGATCAGCATCACCTATGAAGTACTCTTGCCAAAAGTATGTAACTCAAATTCAATCAAGCCTTTAAATATAACCTGCCATTGTAAGAAATACAGGGGCTAGAGGGACAAGTTAGACCCCATTGTAATGGGGACAAATCTAGGATGTGGGACATTCCACAAGAATCTTCAAAATGTCAACATCATGAAAAGGTAATTAAAAATTGTCATAGGGGGTGCTGTACTAGAATAAGAGACCAGAAGGACATTAACAACCAAATGTATGAGTAATTAAAAAAAGAAAAAAAAAGCTATAAAAATAATTTTTTGGCAATTAGGGAAGTCAGAATGTAGACTGGATATCAGATGATAGTGGAGAATTATTAGACATTTTCTTAGCTCTGATAATAGTGGAGTGGTGGTAGTGTAGGAGAATGCCCTAATAGTTAGGACACATGAGATATAGTATTAAGGGGTGAGGACCACGATGGCTACAATTTTGAAAATGATTAGCAATATATAGATATAGACATAGCCATAGAGGTATTTGACTGCTAACCAGAAGGCTGGCAGTTCAAACCCACCAGCCACTCCTCAGAAGGAAGATCGGGCAGTCTAGTTCCTTAGAGATACCGCCTCAGAAACTCAAGGAGGGGTCGCTATGAGTTGGATCCGACTCGACAGCAGTGAGTTTGGTTTTTTGGTTTTTATAGAGATAACACAGATATAGACATAGATACAGGTGTATAAATATCGATATGCAGATATATATATATAAACCAAAAATCCAAACTGACTGCCATCAAGTTGAATCTGACTCATAACGACCCCCATTGGCCTTCCAAGGCAGTAAATCTTTATGGAAGTAGAATGCTCCATCTTCCTTCCGCAGAGCAGCTGGTGGGTTTGAACCGCCAAACTTCTGGTTACCAGTCAAATGCCATAGGCATTGTACCACCAGAGCACCTTGCACATACATATAAATTAAGCAAATATGGCAGAAGATTAATAATTATTGAATCTAGGAGTTAGATATCTAAAAGTTCTTGGTACAATTCTTTCAAGTTTTCTCTATATTTGAAATTTTTTCATGATAAATATTGAGGAAAGAAAAAATCTTAGATTGGCCCTCAGAAAAAGGAAAATGTGCATCCAAGGCCCTAAACTGCTATCACATTCAGCAAGGCCATAACAATTTTAACCTGGAATAACTATACAGCATAGATATTTACATGCTCATGTTGACTAGGAAACTGATAAAGCACCCCCAAAATATTAAACTTTGGGGAAAATAACTTCCTGGAGAAAATCGCATAATATTTTGGTTTGCAAAACATTCCTGGGGCTATAATAGAGTCTTGAGTGGTAGACTTAATTTGGTGACCAAGTGTCCCACAAGCACCTCTCTGTGTATGTCCCGGCCCACACTGACTGTGGGCTTGGCCACATGTGTTAGTTTCCTATCACTTTTAGAACAAATTACCACAAACTTAGTGGCTTAAAAACAACAAAAACTTATTATCTTCTAGTTCTGGAAGTCATAAGCCTGAAATGGATGTCAGATGAGCTGAAACCAAGGTGCTGGAGCTGGTGGGGTAGAGTTGTTGCCTTTTTTTTTTTTTTTGCTCCCAGAGGCTGTTTACATTACTTGGCTCACTGCCCTCTTCCATTTTCAAAGCCAACCATTTCTCCCACCTCTGCCTCTATTATCACATCTCTTTCTCTGACACTGACTCTCCTGCTCCCTCTTTTGCTTATAAGGACCCTTGTGATTATACTGGGTTGCCCAGTAATCTAACCTCCCCATCTCAAGATCCATAACGTAATCCCATCTGCAAAGTCTCTATTGTCATGTAAAGTAGCACAGTCAAAGGTTCTGGGGTCTAGGATGTGAACATTTTGGAGGGTCATTAGTCTACCTACCACATTGTGTGGCTGGCTTTAGCCAGTAAACTAAGCAAGCATGATTTGGGGGCAAGCAGAGGTTTGATAAGTGCTTGCACAGAGGGGCTTGTCCTCTTGGAGCTCTTGCTGTTAAGGTATTCCCTCTTAGAATCCAGCTGCCATGCTCTAAAAACCCAACCTAGCCATATGGAGAGGCTACATGGAAAGGAACTCAGGCTCTGGTCAATAGCCCCACTTGAGCTCCCAGACAACAACAATAGCTCCAACTTGTCCGCCATTTTGTGAGCCGTCCTAGAAATTCATCTTTCATCCTCATTCAAGCCACTCCAGCCAACATCATGAAGGGCAGAGAGGAGTTATGCTTTCCAAGCTCTGCCCAGTTTTGGCAGATTTTTACACAGCCATATATAACTGGGACAGATTGTTTGCTATAAACCAGTTATCCTAACCAATGCTAACTTTGAGTTTCAAATAATTATTAAGCAGTCCTTTTTTATAAGGAGCTCTGTTGGTGTTGTGGTTAAGGCCTTTGGCTGCTAATCAAAAGATCAGTGGTTTGAACCCACCAGCTGCTCCATGGAAGGAAGATGGGGCAGTCAGCTTCCATTAAGATTTATAGCCTTGGAAACCCCATGGCGGTTGCTATGAGTTGGAACTGACTCAATGGCGGTGAGTTTGGTTTTTGGAGTTCTTCTTTATGGTAATAATTAGATAGCTGAGATTGTGGCCTATCATGCCCCTTCTGCGTTTGTGAAAATAAAGGCATGTGATTCACATAGAACACAATGCCTTTCTTCCTAGTCTCTCTAGCAAGAAGGATGCATCTAACTTGTCCAAAAGAGGTATTAAATCATTGTTGTTTTGCTGTTTTAGAGTTGGCTCCCAATTCATGGCAAGCCCAAGCACAAGGGAATTGGATTATTGTGATCCATAGAGTTTCCTTACCTGATTTTTCAGAAGTAGATTCCTTGGCCTCTCTTCCTAGTACACCTTAGTCTAGAAGCTCCATTGAAACCTGTTCAGCATCATAACAACACACAAGCCTGTACTGACAGATGGGTAATGGCTGAGCACTGGCCAGGAATTAAACCCAGGTCTCCTGCATGGAAGGCATACATTCTACCACTGAATCACCACTGCCCCTGTTAAATCATTACGGAACATAGTAAAGTGAAGAAAGGCCAGAATACCACAGGAAATTGTAATCTGATGTATCCAGAAACCAACCAACCTCAACCTCATGCCATAAATGAGATTCTCTGCACAGGCTGTAAGATAAACTACTGCTCCCAGATAACCTAGATTAGGATAATTGTCTGTTTCACCAAAATCTGTTGTGTTAAGCAGGGCTTCAAACCGATTCAGATGCTAGTTTGCATAGACTTAGCCTACTTATTACACCTTGCCCATACATTCATTCCACTGAACGAGGACTTAGAATCAAACCAATGGCCCAGCTAAACTACAGTGCAGGAAACTGATTTTCAGACGGCCTTGATCTTGTGATGAACTTTTGCTACCCTTGGTGAAAATCAGTTCCTTTCTGGTCTGTGGGAATTTATGTTTGTGGTTTCACTCCAAGGAGCTCTGGTGGCACAGTGGTTAAAACATCGCCTGTTAAACCTAATAGTTGAAAGTTCAAACCCACCCGCCATTCTGTGGGAGAAAGATGTGGCAGTCTGCTTCCATAAAGACTAATAACCTTGAAACTATTATAAGGTCACTATGAGTTGGAATCGACTCGACAGTGGTGGGATTTTTGGGTGGGTTTTCACTCTTCTTGGGAAATGCATTTAAAATCAATCATCCTCTGTTCTCTTCCTTTTTGGTCCACAATGTTCCTAGCAACTGCAAGGGAATAAACACACTCAACTTCTAGTCTAAGGCATCTTTTTAACTTATAGCTCTGGGCATGAAACCATTGACCTAGCAAGACATAGGCTTAAATGGTGCCCTAACGGCAAATAGCAGAAATCATTCTCATTTTCTCCACTGCTGCAGAAGCCCAGCTGCACCTCCAAAGCATTTTCAAATCTATAGGTAACTAACTTGATCTGAGACCCTCACAATCATCCAGGCTCCTCTCCCTACTCTGCAGCTCTGAGTGCACACCTGTGGCTTTGTGCCGATAACAAGAGCCACCCGGCAGATCCGCACCTGTGACTCATCCACTTTCATCTGTGCTGCACACGGTGCCTAAATCCACAATCAGGAAAGGCAGAGATGCAGACATTCCCAGGGTTACAAAGGAATCCATTCCCAATTGTGTCTTTAAGTCTTTACATAGAATTTGTAGGTGAGTAGGAACAAGTGTGTACGATTCTTACTTTAGTGCAAGAAAAGGAGCTCTGGTGGCACAGTGGTTAAAGCATTCAGCTGCTAACCAAAAGGTTGGCGGGTCAAACCCACCAGCCACTCCAGAGGAGGAAGATGAGGCAGTCTGCTTCTGTAAAGATTTACAGCCTTGGAAACCCAATGGGACAGTTCTAATGGGTCCTATAGGGTTGCAATGAGTCAGAATCAACTTGATGGCAGTGAATTTGTTTTTTTGGTTTAGGGCAAGAAAAAGCTAAAAGCCTTTTCCATGATTTAAAAGCTACATGTGCAACAAAGTGAAGGTGACTGTGATAAAGAATTTGTTGTGAGTAGGGGTTGGTTTAATCGTTTCAAAGTGAGGGCAAATTTATAGAACATTAAATGACAAGGAGGAGTATTCTGCTCCTGAAGTGCAGGCTTCCACACAGCGTCTCAGCTGGACGCCAAACAATAACAACACATTTAAGGGAGGAAAAGCTGGCTCTTAAGCATGGCTCTGTAACACTAGCTTTCAAGGGACTAAAGGTAAACTCCTTTTCAATGATGAGAAAAATAAGCAGATGGCTATTCACATCTCTTAAATTCATAGGTGTTTGCTGGTTACTTACAGTGTGCTCCAGCACTGAGCTAGCCACTGGGAGTAACAGAACAGGAATCCAATACCACTCTGTTTCTCAGAGCTCGGTCACCTGGAATAAAGCCATGGAAGTGAAGCACCTGGAAGAAACCTGTCAGTTACCTAGGGAAACAGCCATCACTATGGCTATGTACTTTATACTGAGAAGAGTTGAAGGGTTTGGAAAGCTTGGAGCAGAAGATTAGAAAGAGCAGGAAGATGTTGTTGTGTGCCATCGAGTCCATTTCCAACTCATAGCGACCCTATATGATAGAGTGGAACTGCCCAGATAGGGGTTCTGAGGCTGTACTTATGGGAGCAGATTGCCAGGTCCTTTCTCCATTGGAGGCGCTGGGTAGGTTAGCAGCCGAGTGTTAACCAACGCACCACCAGAACTCCTTAGCAAGAGGATGAGGGTCCTGAAAGCTCTAAAACTGAAACAATTACAATGAAAAGCAAAGAAGAAAAGAGCAGAGAGGGAAATGATCTCTCTCTCTCTCTCATTTTTTTAAAAAAAGAAGACCCAGAATTAGCTAAGTACAATAGCCTGGGGTGTTCACTGCTGGAGCAAAGGTTATCAGACGTGCAACAGGCCCTGAGGGCATCTGACAATGAGGACAGTTACAACTATTCATAGCGCTGGTCCCATTAAAATGTGGTTATATTATGTTTCATCTTCTTTGCTTAAGGAGGTAAAACGGTAGTATTCAATGGTCACTATTTAGAGGGCTTTCCATCTAAAAAGTAATTAATTTAAGTCTGGGCACTGAATGAATAAACTTAGTGGAGTAGAAAATTGATTTGTGTGCAACAACAGCTCATTCCTCAAATTTTCGAGTTAAGCTTGATTTACCCCTCCACCATGTCACTGATTCCCAGTCCCTATTCTTTGTCATGTCCTCTGAGGACACTATGGCTCCCAACGGCCTCTCGCTTCTGCCAGTCCAGACTGACTTCCAGCCTCCACCTCACAGAGCCATTTTTCCAAGGTGCACAGGTGATCACACCACTCATATGCACAGAAACCTCCTAGGGCTCCTTGTAGCTTAAAGGAGATATACCTCTCAGGACAGCCTTCAAGATCATTCAAAATCTCACCCTGTTTACTTCCCCAGTCCCAACACCCAACTTTGTTCCCTCAATGCTCACCAAACGTTTTCATTTCTCATTCTAAGCCATATGAGTTCCTGAGTAGTTAATGTGCTTGGCAGCTAACTGAAAGAGTGAAAGGCTTGGGTCCACCCAAAGTGCCTTGGAAGAAAGTCCTGGTGAATGCTTTCTGAAAAATCAGCCATCAGAAACCCTGTGAGTACAGTTCTACTCTGATACACATTGGGGTTGCCATGAATTGGAATCAATTCAAAAGCAACTGGTTTTATTGCTGGCATTGGTCACACGGTTCCCACTACCCAGAATGTATCTCACCCTTCTACCATAGGTGCTGACATGCTCCATTCCAAACACCACACTCAAATGCTGCCACTTTAAGGTACTTCTCGCAATGGATTAATCATACCCTCTTCAACCCCTCCATCACACCCAGAGTACCTCACACTAGCTTTCAGTACATCAAGCTACGATTAGATGTTTCTATCAGTTTCTGTGGGTATTGTTTATGTCAATGCTATGAGTCTCTTCAGCCAGCCCCAGCACAGAGCCTTCTTCCCACTCTGTGTGATGCGTACATTGGGTGTGATGGAGGGGTTGAGGAGGGTATGATTAATGACTTCCCAGATCCTCCCTCAGGCAGGTGGTGAAACAGCCCATTTCCACAGACACTCACTACCCCCTACCCCAGGCCTTGACAAGCACAGCCTGCCTAGACCACATGATGACAGGATGTTTGTGTTCTGCTCACAGCTGGACTGACAGCCAATGGCCCCCCAAGAGGATGGATATTTAATCATGATAATGGCTAAGTAAAGCCAGCCTTGCCCCATTATGGATGACTATTTACAGCACGTCAAAACCTAGACCCCTGCAAAGCCACTTCATCTGACCCAAATATTTGTCCTTTTGTAGAAACCATGTAAAATATCCTAGTAAGTAGTTCAGCAGAAATAGCCAGGGGCAAGGAATCTCAGTGTCTGTTTTTTTTTTTTTTTCCTTCTTCCTGTCTAAAAGGCCCAAGCATGAAATCAGGAGAACGTCAGTCCATTATGGAAGCTGTAATTTATTGACTGCCTAAAGTTTTAAATCCTTGCTTGCTGAAAGCAAAGAGGACTCAAAGCACTTACTGATGAAGATCAAAGACTATATAGCCTTCAGGGTGGATTACATGTCAACATAAAGTAAACAACATAAACAAAAAGCCTCACAACTGGACTAATAAGTTACATCATACAAACCAAAGTAACATCATAATCAATGGAAAAAAAGATTAGTCAATGATTTCATTTTACTTGGAGCTACAATCAACACCCATGGAAGCAGCAATCAAGAAACCAAACTATGCATTGCATTGGGCACATCTGCTGCAAAAGACCGCTTTAAAATATTAAAAAGCACAGACATCACTATGAAGTCTAAGGTATGTCTGATCCAAGCCATGTATGATATTTTTCAATCTCCTCATAAACATGTGAAACCTGGACAGTGAATAAGGAAGATTGAAGCCAATGAATTATGGTATTGGCAAAGAATATTGAATATATCATGGGTTGCCAGAAGAACAAACAAATCTGTCATGGAAAAAGTGTGGCCAGAATGCTCCTTAGAAGGGAGGATGGTGAGACTTTACCTTGTGTACATGGGCTGTGCTTGGTAAAGCAGAGGGTCAGTGACAAAGAGGAAGAGCCCTCAATGAGGTAGATGGACACAGGGGCTGCAACAGCGGGCTCAAACACAGCAGTAATTCTGAGGACGGTTTAGGACCAGGCAGATTTTGTCATGTTGTACACAGGGTTGCTGTGAGTGGGAACTGACTCTATGGCACCAAACAACAAAGTTTTAATTAGGGCTACATTCTTTACTGTTGGCCTAAGCCTGCTGGGAGGGTTTGGACAGGGCTTTCTTTCCCCACCGAGAGGATAAAATGGTGGCTCTGTGCTTTGTCGAAGCATAGAGCTCCTGGCTTTGGCCCATGACCTATGCATGGGTCTGTTTTTTTTTTTTTTTTTTAAAGGATTCTACATACACACACACAGAGAAGAATACTAACTGCACTTTGTTTAACAGCCATGTCTTTTAAAAAGAGAATGTCTAGCCTCCTAAACTGTGAGAGAATAAATTTCTGTTGTTAAAAAAAAAAAAAGAGGTTCTACTATAAACTACAAAAATAAAAAGACATAATTGTCTTGTAAAATCTGGTTGGGAATCCACTTTCCCATGTAATATGCCTCCCATCATCACCCTTCTCTTCCCTAGCGACTGCAGGGGATGCAGTTTGCTTCAAGTATCTCACCCTACAAGGAGCCTTGCTAACCAAAAGGTCTGTGGCTCGAATCCACCAGCTTCTCCATGGAAGAAAAGACCTAGTAATCTGGCCCCATAAAGATTACAATCTAGAAAACCCTGTAGGGCAGTTCTACTCTGTTATATGGAGTGGCTATGAATCAATTAGAAGACCCAACAGCAACCACCACATTACCTTACAGGTACCAGAACACCTGGACTTCATTCTATGCAAGGTGAAGTACGGGGACAGAGGGTAGGCCTCTGGCCTCAGGACACTATTCTGTCCTCCACTGAACCTTATACCAGAGGGCGGTAGAGTAAGAATGTCAGAACAAAAGCCAGGTCTTGGGGCTGGCTCCATGATCAGGGCATATCCTAATAGGTCTCTAGTCATAACAATGCACGGTGCAGTGGTAACTGTCAAAGGATTCCACTGCACACCTTGAAGTCATTTCTTGTTATAGAGCAAACCCTTCTGCTGGTGGAGACCCAAGTCTGGCAGAGATGTCTTTCCTCCAAAGGGCTGAAGAGACTTTGCAGGCACAAGCATATGCTGGCAGGCCCTAGGGTGGTCTGTGATCCTATGAAGGAGCACCAGGCACAGTGCAGAAGGCCCTCCTACCTTCATCTGACAACATAGAGTACTCGCAATGGAAATCCATGAGGACTCACTACCAGCTCCTCACGGATGAAACTTGTCTCCCTATCACCGTGTCCTGCAGGTTCCAACTCCAAAGTAAATCTCAAATCCTTTTCATGTGTCTTCATTCCCCTGCCACTGCCTCATCATGCTGTTCCTCTAGAATCTGTACAGCTGACTGCAGCATACGGGGTCCCGAGTGATATTCAACTTCCCCAGCCTATTCTCAGACCAGTTGCCTGCCTCCCTCTCCCTCCTTCCGGTTCCTCAGAAACATGAGCCCTGTCTTGCCTAGGGCCTTGGCCCTAGTTCACCCCAGACTTCTGCCCTTGCAGGTCTCAACTCAAGCATTGTCTCCCCAGAAGGGTTTTCCCAGACCTCCCATCTACACTGGTACCCCCTGATGTCCCTCAATTCCTTTTGTTTATTACTCTTTATTTCTTCATAGTACTCATCACTATCTGCAATTATTTCTTGTTATAAACCATGTCCCCGTTCTAGATATGCAATGACAGGGGTCATGTGGTCTCATGCACTAGTGCCTGGCACAGTGTCTGCACGTAGCAGGGGCTCAGGAACTATTTGTTTCAGTGGATGAATAAATAAGCTTCAGCATTTAAAAAAAATACCTAGTAAATAACTAGAAGTGACTGAGCAAGTGCACAAAGATGTGTGTGTTGTTCACAGGGCAAAGTTTTGTAACAGTTTAAAGATCCAACCCAAAGGGGAATGTGTAAATCAATGCTTTGGCATTATGAATTATTGAATGTTATTTAACAAGGGTGAGCTTCAAACATTGACATGAAAAGGTGCCCAAGATACACTAAGTGAAAAAAAAGTAGGTTACAATGTACAGAAGCATGGTTTCATTTATGTTAAAAAAACAAAACAAAAAAAACCTCCAGTACAATATAGTCTGTTTATATGTGCACCAAAACTTTAAATGAGAGAGTGAGAAAGAAGAGAGAAAGGGTGATCTGGAATTGATACTTATAATTTTTAACTGTGCTTATCTTTGGGACAGTGGGATTCTGGGTTCATTTCCTTTTTTGTTCCTATTTTCTGATCTTAAAATAGTGAACATATATTGCTTTTGCATTAAAAATTAAGATTTTTTTTTTTGAATTTTTGAATGTAAGAATAGTCTCCTACCACCATACTTACTGGAGCTACTTGGTGGATGGCCTGTGGCCAGGGGCGGAGGGCTAGTCTCACAGAGCCTGTCAGAGGGGGCAGAGGTGGAGTTGCTGGGGATAATTATGCTCTCCCCATTTCAAGCTGCTTCAGAGAAAATACAGCTGTTACATAATAAAAACAGAAGCCTCCAGGCATATTTCTTTTCACAGAGAAACATTAGCTGTGGCTTCCTTCCACATAATTCATACCATCACGGTTCTCCTCTCTGAGCTCTGAACACAGAGGGTCACATGTTCAGAGCAAGGACCCATCTGCAAACTCTGGGCACCTGTAAACTCAGTTCTAGCCTCCTGAGAGTCAGAAGAGTTGATAGTGCCTTCACCCCAGCTGTAGGACAGAGTAGAATTGCTTCACAGGATTTCCTAGGTTGTACTCTTCATTGAAGTGGATCACTAGCTCTTTCTTCTGCAGAATGCTAGGTGGGTTTAAACTCTCAACCCTTCAGTTAGCAGCTGATTTGTAACCACTGGGTTCCTTCTTCCTTCCAGAGGACATCTCACAAATGTCTGGAACAGGATCCAGGATATGCATCTTCCCCAGTGGTTACACAGATGTTCCAGTGAGGAAGACTGCAGCCGAAGCTCCAGGGGCAGCCCCCTTGCTGCATGGCAGGAGGAAGGGAAAGTTGCTGTATCTGGTCTATCTCAGGTCAGCATGCTTTCAGTGTAGGGATATTTGGGAAGTCCCTTTAAGCAATAAACACAAAATAAAAATAAAACGTAAGGTAAAAAAAAAATCTGTAGTTGTCATGGATTAATTCAAATGGAGTGTATAAGGCAAGTGCTCTGTGTGACCTTGGACAATTCTCTTCCTCCATTGGGCCTCAGTTTCCTCATCTATAAAGAGGGAACTGGACCAAACATCCTCCTTGAGCCTTGCAGGGCTGGCATCATGTGGCTCTGTGTTCTAAGGAGCTCACACTTCAGAAGAGACAAAATTAGTTCCCAGGCTCTAAATTAGGCTGTTCACCATGGTAACAAAAAGAAGAGATCCCTATGGGCTGGTACAGTCAGGGTAGGCTTCCTGGGGGAAGTGGAAGCTGAATTGTGCTTTGAGGAATGTGTCAGATTTAGGTGACTGGGAGTGACCCTGGGTATCCATGTAATGATCCAAGTTACCTGACACTTTAGGGCCAGCTGGAAGGCCAAGAGTGCCCTTCTTGGTGAGTTTTAACTGTGGATGATTTTCTTGGACTCTGAGCTGAAGGCACGATTTGTAAACTGCAGAGAATCAAACAATCAATAGATTTCTTTTAAAGAACACTGTCACCATGTAGGAGCTCTGGTGGTACAGTGGTTAAGGAATTTGGCTGCTAACCAGAAGGTTGGTGGTTCAAACCCACCAGCCACTCTGCAGAAGGAAGACAGGGCAATCTACTTCTGTAATGATTTACCGCTTCGGAAACCCAATGGGGATCTCTATGAGTTGGAATTGACTGGAAGGCAGTGGGTTTGGTTTGTCATCATGTAGCTTTTGAAAGTGGTATCTGTGAAGTCAAACAGTATAGAGGAATGCTTTCAGAATGAGTAAGGGAATCAGGATAAAGAACCAGACCTGAACTAGAAAGCAGGACAGATGAGTGAGCGCTGTGGTCCTCAGAGTATGGTTCCTAGACCAGTGGCATCAGCATATCAACATCACTTCAGAGCTTGCTAGAAATGTAAATTCTTAAACCTCGCCCCAAACCTCCTGGATCAGAAAATCTGGAAGTGGAGCTCAGTACAATGTGGCTTAACAAGTGATGTTGATGTTAGAAGCCATCAAGTTGATTTTAATTCTGTGACCCTATGTGAAAGAGTACAACTGCCCCATAGGGTCTCCTAGACTGTAATCTTTGTAGGAGCAGATTGCCAGGTCTTTCTCCAGTGGAGTTGCTGAGTGTGTTCGAACAGTCAGTCTCTCAGTTAGCAACCAAGTGCTTAACGGTTGTGCCACCAGGTCCCCTTCCTGGTGATGTTAACGTAGGCAATTTTGAGAACCACTAGACTAGTGGAAAGGAGCTCTTGTGGTGTGGTGGTTAAGGCATTCGGCTGCTAACCAAAGGGTTGGTGGTTCAAACCTACACGCTGCTCTGCAGAAAGATGAGGCTGTTTGCTTCTGTAAAGATTTATAGCCTTGGAAACCCTATTGTTGTTGTTGTTGTTATGTGCCTATAGAGCAGTTTTACTCTGTCCTAAAGGGTTTCTGTGTGTTGGAATCAAAATGATGGCACTGTTTTGGGACAAGTGGAAGGAAGACAGGTTCTGGAGTCACACGGCAAGGGTTCACAACCCTCAATACTCTCAGAACTCACTGAACCTGGAGTTTGTTTTCTCATCTATAAAATTGATTCATTCATTCCTATCCAGAAGGACTATAGAAAGGATTCATGTAGTTAACATATGCAAGGTGCCTATTCCAGTACCAAGTATGAAAAACTATCATAAAATGTGCATTTGAAAAATCATTAGAAGGAAACTTACAAAGTGATAGTGCAATCTGTTGGGGAAGTTGATTCCCCTTCCCCTTCTCTCCATTTCCTAAACCTTTGGTGAGATAGTTTTATTACTTTTAAAGCAAAGGGGAAACATTTCCATAGCACAGTAAAACCCTGTAATTGAAGCACTGCTCCATCCCTCAGGGCTGGATGGCTGCTGACATGATGAGGAGCATACATACCCCCATGCCTGCAGCAGTCTCTCCCAGGAATACATGGACACCCAGGTCTCAATGCCAGCAACCACATGCCCTTACTGCGGAGTCGGGACTCACGTGGAAAAACCTTGGAAAAGACTTATCAGTGAGGAAACGGGACTCAGCTGAGCATGTGTGCACACCTGTGTGCCCAAGTGCAGGCTTATGTTGGTGGGAGGTAGATATGCACAATGAGAACTCAAAGAATCAGTCATTTGTTGTGCAGATGGAGAAGCTGAGGCCTGGAGTGAAGTAACACTTGCCCAATCAAGGCTATCTCCTGAATTAGTAGTAGAACCAGGAAGAGAACCCAGAGTCTAGCCTAGCCCAAGCCTGGGCTCAGAGAAAGAATATTGGACTGACTGTCCAGAGAACAATCTTAAAATGAAAGGCAAGTATATTCAGGAAGCCAGGTACCAAAGATTTGCCAGTTCCAGGCCATCTTCATCTCTTGGGAGGAGCAAAAGCCCCCATATCTTACTACGGATCTTGTGAAATGTTCAGGGTATGCTGAACTCTAATTAGGCCTTGAGTTTGGGCAAGAGAATACGGACATTACTGTTGGACTCATTTCAGCCACTTAAACTGAGCATCTATCACAGTTCAGCTGTGAGTAACATAATATGAGGGTGGGGGGTAGAAAAGGTTCCCTTTCTAGCCCCCAAGGAAATTATAATGTAGATGCACTCTGGCAATGGTGTCTGCACTCATGGGTGTGAGTTGTTGTAAGTTTGGGTTGAAAAGAGCTAAGACAAGCTGACCATAATGTAAGACGGGCTAAAGTGATTATGGAATTAAGGCGGGATTAAGATGGGAGCTCTGGTGGCATAGTGCCTAAGGCGTTTGACTACTAACCAAAAGTCCGGTGGTTCAAACCCACCACTTCTTGGAAGGAAGGTCATTCAATCTACTTCTGTAGTGATACCACCTCGGAAACCCAAGGAGGTGTCGCTGTGAGTTGAATCTGACTCTACGGCAGTGAGTTTTTTAAGGAGGGATGGAAGTTTGGTAAAATTAGGAAAACTCGTGCTGAACTCTAAACCAAGTTGATTCAAACTCATAGTGACCTCACATGTCTCGGAGCAGAACTGTGCTCCACAGGGTTTTCAATGACTAGTTTTTCAGAGGTAGATCATCAAGCCTTTCTTCCAAAGTGTCTCTGGGTTGACTCAAACCGCTCACCTTTCAGTTAGCAGCTGAGCACATTAACCATTTGCAACACTCAGGGACTCCATGACGGATGTTAAACACCTCAAAACCATTCCTGCAGGAACATGGCCCTTGAGGTCCCAAACGTCACAGGCAGGGGACAGAGAAAGACACAGCAATTTGTCCCACAGTGAATCTGCTCCTCTATACTTGTACCCATGCAGATTCTCAGAACTTGCCCACCTTGGACTTCCAAGGCCTCCTTCTGACACGGCCCAAACATCACTTCCATTTGGATGGCTGCTGTCATGGGTGAGGCTGTGTGGCAGGTGCGCTGTCATTAATCCATCAGTGGTGACAGCCTGCAACGCTCCACCAGGGTGTGACATATTTCAACACCAATCAAGAACTGAGCTTGTGAGCATGCTGATGGCTAATCAAGGCTCCAGACGGGGACACACTTGGGAACGCTTGTTAATAGCATTCTCTATTAAACTGGAGCCGCCCAGGTATAAAATAGCTGCCCTAATAGGGATCTCCATGAGCACAGGAAGATGGGCAGACAGACAGCTGATGGGCTTCCAACATTGTTTTACTTAACTGCAATATGCCAGAATGTTCCTCAGAGCCGCTCACAGTGTTTAAAAATATGTCACAAAACTGACATCAAGGACCTTGCTCATAAACTGACAGAGTTTTACATTTTTATCTTTAAATATTTCCCAGTAGGTGAATTACCCAAATTAGTCAATAATAGAACCAAAAATGACTATGTTTAGCCAATTGAGTGTGACACCGAAATGCCTGACCACATGAGCCATCTCTCCCTCAAAGCGATTTTAATGTGACTGTCCGCTGGTGCTGAAAGGTTGCAATTTTGCTGTGATGAAGGAAGGCTGCTGCAGAAGGCCATAAACTAATAAACACGTATGTGGACATGCAGAACGGGCCACCCCTCTGAGCCTCACAGAGAACACAAAGTTACCATTAATACCTAGAATTTTTAAAAATGTTATTTCCACCAATATCAATTTTTCATCAGGACACATCATTCAAAGCACGACTTCCCACTGTGATAGACTTTGCTGGCAGCTCAGGTTAAAGAAGTCATTCAGTAAAGAGTGATTTCTGACAGATTCATTCATTTTCTGTGATAATGCCATATTGTTAAGTTCACCTCCATTTTGGTGTAAATATAGAATGTTGTGAAAATATTCAGCCTAGAATGATCAACAGAACATGCTGCCCCTTGCAGAAGAGGCTTTTGCATAGTCTTCTGCTGTGTAAATAACTAGTGCCTTGTGAAATTTCAGAGAACTTGAAGTTCCAATTAGGTCCTTGGGTTTGGGAAGGAGGGTTGGGGCATTGAAAGGTGCCTCTTGGTGGTCACCTTTTACATGAAACACCACATCCAGAATCCTGAGTATCACTAAATAAATCACTTAATGTCTCAAGTCCATAATTTCCACCTGTGTGAAAGAGTGACATCACCTTTTCTGGTTGGAACAGAAAAAAAGCCTTTCTAAACCACATATGTGTTCCTTCTTGAAGTTAAATTCTATGCACCTGCAGAGGCACCTCACGCCCATGACAAACTGAGATCTTGGCACAAAGGCCTGGCCACTCAGCCTTTGCTGCCCTGGTCAGCACATCAAGCACTGCCTGGGGTTTTCAGGCCACAAGCTCAATGGATGTTGACAAATTGTAGCCCATTGGAGAGGCATGACCAACATGCTCAGAAGATGTTAACAGTTATATGAAGAGGAGGGGATGGAGTGTTTATTGGTGGCCTGAGGGAGGGTATCATCACTGCACAGTCCTGAAACACTGTCCTGTGGCAGGCTGTTCAGGTGTGTTCTCAGTGACCCCAAAGGGCAGAAAGAACCAGAACTGAAGGGGCAAAGTTTATGGAGGAAGGCCTGCCCTTTGTTGGGGCTGTGCCTGAAGCGATCAACAGCCATGTGGGCAGCTCGCTCCTGTCCCCAGAGGTGACCAGCAGGGGCTGGGAAGTCACTTTTCAGGGGAGCCCATGTGGAGCTTGTGAGTCAATGATTCTATAAATAATAGTACCTAGGATTGATATATTTGAGGATGGACTGTGGCAGGTCAACCAACTGGAATAGATACAAATAAATGTTCTCACAGGATGGGTCACAAAATACCTACACAACCCTGACCACAGTGTAATAGTTTCTGTTATTGCTTCAGTTAATCCTCTGCCCTGAAAATACCCCTTCTTCCCCCTCCACAGAGCCCCTGGAGCTCTGAGCTGGCTGTCTCTCCCTTGAGCCTTTCCTGATGACCCTGAGGGCACCTCCCCATGCTCCAAGGCATTTCCCAATAATCCTGTGTGATGAGGATCTTTCTAAATGGCACATCCTCTTACAGCAGCCTCCTCAAAGTAGAGTCAACCTCAATGTCATGGATGGAGTAAAGCTTTCTGGACATTTGTTAACGTGGAATGATGCAAAATGAGAAGAAAAAGCTGCAAACATGGCTGCAACAATGAGTTCAAGCATAGTATGATTGTGAGGATGGCACAGGACTAGGCAATGTTTTGTTCTGTTATACACAGGGTCGTTATGAGTTGGAACTGACTCAATGGCACCTACCGAATTAGACTAGACACACACCCCCATTAGTCAGTTTGTCATACTGTGTGTTGTTGTCATACTGGAAGCTATGCTACCAGTATTTCGAATACCAGAGGGGTCACCCATGGTGAGCAGTTTTCAGTGGCACTTCCAGACTAAGATAGACTAGGAAGAAGGGCCTAGTAACCTAGTTCCAAAAATTAGCCAGTGAAAACCTTATGGATCACAACAGAACATTGTATGACTCAACTGCTTTGGATACATCATCAGGAGGGATCAATCACTAGAGAAGGATGCCATCTTTGATGAAGTAGAGGGCCAATGAGCTGGGAGCAAGACCTCAGTGAGATGGATTGGTACAATAATGGGCTTGAACAAGCCAGTAATCATGATGATGCAGGACCAGGTAATGTTTTGTTCTGTTGTACACAGGGCCACCATGAATTAGAATCATCTCAATGCCAGCTATTCATCTATCTTGGACTAGACCACTCTTGAGAATTCCCTGGGAGAATGTACAACTGGGACACTCTTGGCAACACTACTTGGTAGTACCACTTGGTAATACTACCGAGAGGCCATGCATAAGCCTCTTTGGGCTGTGATTGCTCTCCTATAAAGAAAGAGAACTGGACTGCAGGACCAGTGCCCTATGGCCCACCCTTCCAGCTCTCATAAAATATGCAGGGAATAAAATCTTGCCTGGCTGCCAGTGTCCAGTCAAGTCATGTTCTAGGAAGTGACGTTGCCTGCATCTAATACATCCTTTTTAATCTAAGGCCTGCTGGCAAAGTAGCTTATCTGGGGATTAGCCGTGGTGGTACCTTTTGGACTGCAGTTAGGGGAGACACATTCATTCATGGCTCCACCTCATTCCTCATTCCTTCAGTGGGGCAGGGCAAAGGAACGGGGCTCTGTCCTGCTGCCAGCCAGAGGATGTGTTCTTTGCAGGATGCACTCTTCATTGAGATTTAGTTGGGGGAAATGAGAGGTAAAAATGTCACCAAAAAGTGCACTCACCTCCAGGGAGCTTTTGGCATTTGCTGTGGAGGTCAGAGCTGGCGGATCGTGAGTGAAGGGGATTTGTCAGAGGCCAAGGGGCAAACTTACCCTCTACCACACTGGACCTAGTTCCTTCCACCCTCACTGCCCCAGCTCACCCTTCTTCCCTGGTTCCTTCTTTTTGCTGCCAGTTCCAGGGTTTTCTGTCCCTAGATCAGCATTTCCCATCCTTTTTTAACTAATGAACCCCTTTCACAGTAATCTATAATTTCACAAATCCCCCACAATTAGAAAAAAAAAAAATCATTTAATCATTTTTGCATGTCTTATGGTAAAAAGATTTTTAGTTAAATATTTTATATGAGTATATTATTCAAAGATTATATTAAATGAGCATTAAAAGACAATTTTTAATAGCATTCATTAAATATAAAGACACATTTCAACATTTCTCCATTTAACAAGTTATACAGAACATTTCATTTCCTTTAAATTAGTTGTGCCAGGAAAGACTGATTTGTTGACAAATAAAAAATGACATTTTGATTTTGGGACCAACATATATTTAAAACATAATTGAAATTTAATTATGTGCATCAGCTTCAAAAATACACAGAAAACTACTTTTGTGACCAGATCCTTAGAGTTTTTGTATTTTGAGCTAAACAAAACAAAACAAAACAGAAAACTGCATTATTTTGTAAAGTTCATGTGCTATTTCTAAATGATAAGAAAAAGGAATATTCAGAAAGGTACTTCTAAGCTCTTCATAAAAACAGCAACAATAACAACAAAGCACATTGCTGGTAATCATTTTCATTTCCAATCAATAAGAAGGCAAGCCAGGAGAAATTATCACCATATTTTCTTCCCTACTCTGTTCTTTCTCCCTCTCATTTGATATACTAATGACATTTAGATGACCTATATAAAAATTTGGATCAGAGGATAACAATGTATGGATGTGGCAAAAATGACCTTGAGGCAAAATTTGCAAAATTATCATTCTTGGGCTCCTTATTGGGATGGCTTAAAATAAACATTCTTCATGTTCTTCGACTTCAACCAATAGTCCGCACTGCCTATAAATAAAACATCTATCACAAATAACAAAACAATTTAAAAGTAGACAGCAGTCAAAGAGAGTCAAAGAGATGAGCCATTTGGTGACTGTGTTATGAGCATAATCTTCTGATCACTATTAACTCTCCTGCAATCTCACATGATACACACACATGCTCAGAGGCTCCCAAAGCACCATGTCAGGGTATATTACATAAAAAATTATTGACTTTTATGTAATGTATTTTTTTGTTGTTGTTTAATTTTTATTGTGATTTGGGTGAAACTTTACAGAGAAAATTCTCTTTCCATACAGCAGCTCACATATATTTTGTCTCATGACATTGACTGCAATTTACCACAATGCAACAGCTCCCCTCCCACTTCCTCCCCATAGTTACCTCTTTCCTATGTCCTTCCTTCCATGCACTCCTGCCCCTGAGCAGTCTCCCTGTACACACACAGACCTTCTATTCTCCCATGATTGATCTCTCCATGAAATGAATCTACCTATTGTAAATGTTCAGCTCATATGCCTGTCTTTTGTTTGGCTGGAAGCCACAGGAGTGGGTTCAATTCCAGACCTAAAGGGCAGCTAGGGGCCATAGTCTCAGTGGTTCCATCAGGATCTATCAGACCAGCAAATCTGGTCCCCACCCCCCCTTTTTTTTTTTAGTGATTTTGAGTTTTGTTCTCTCACTCTCTCCAGATCTCCTACATAGACCTTCCTCCAAGTGGTTGACAGTGGTAGCTGGGCACCACCTAGTTCTTTTGGTCTCATAGTCATGTAGGCAAGGATTGCATGGTGTACCAGTTCCCTGGACTAATTGTTTCCATGTGTCTTTGGTTTTCTTCATTCTTCTTTGCTCTGGATGAGGAGAGACCATTATTGCATCTAAATGGCTGCCTGTAAGCTTTTAAGATCCCAGTCGCTACTCACCAAAGTAGGATGTGGAACAATGCTTTTGTAGATTATGTTATGTCAGTTGAGCTTGATGTCCTCTGTGACTATCAGCCCAAGCCCACAGGCCCAACTAGTTGCTCCCTCTGGGTAGCTGGCTGTGGCCAAGAAGTGACTACAATCTTGTCTCTTGTCAGCTCTACTATATACCTGGGAATTCTTCTAGAATGTACAAATACACTTTTATAAACATGGTCTGCCAACCCTGTACATGGTTGTGGGCATACTGCCCCCTGCATGGACATATCTAATAGTTCGGCCTGTCCACCCATCTATCCAGCCATAGATCAATGTTTGCCTTCACTAACAACGCAGTACTGTATGTGCAAAAGGGTTCATCTTTGCTGTCTACAACATGTATTTTTTTAACAGATTCACTTACCACCTTTAAGAACATTGAGCCCCAAACACATGTTCTAGAAGTATCAGTTCTATCCATTGTTTGTTGGAGAAGGAGTGATGGGAGGTGTTGTTGCTACAAGAAATGCAGGAAGAGTGCCATAAACTTTCCTTTTGGGAACTGTGCATGGGGTGGGGGGACATGTCAGGCCTATGGTAGTGTGAAGGGTGGAGGACAGGGAAGGAGAAGAGAATGAGGTGAGAGTAGACACATCTGTGAAGGTACTGCATATGATGAGTAGGCTGAGGTAGTGGTTTGGACAGTGGTCTGTATTGGGAAACTTTCAGGAGATAAAAGGTCTCCAAAGAGGATTTGGGTGCTACACTTTGGGGATGTGATATGTGGGATTCCTTTTGAAGGAACCCATAACAAAACTCTGTGATATTCTTCAGGGAGAAGGATGTGCTGATGTTGTTTCAGATTCACGGTCATGGTGTGGAGGTGGGTATGTTTGAGTCACCTGACACTTCACGATGGACAGGAGCTCAGAGATAGGTCCCTGAACATAAGTCAAGGCCCATGAGGGAGCGCAAACTCCAACACACCCCAGCTAGTGAAGAGCTGGATGAAATTGCATGAGCTCCCGCTCCCTTTCTTTGAGACTGAGCTTTTCCTGACTATTCCTACCACTAGCAACAGACCCGTAAACTGTAGGAGAATTTAAAAAATAAAACAAAACACCAGTTGCTATAGGTCAATTCCAAATTATGTACTACTGTGCTCCATAGAGTTTACAGTGGGTGATTTTTTTGGAAGCAGATTGCCAGGCTTTATTTCCTAGGTACCTCTGTTGTTGTTATGTGCCGCCGAGTTGGCCCCGACTCATAGCGACCCCTCCTTGGGTTTCCGAGGCAGTATCACTACGGAAGTAGGATTGCCCAATCTTCCTTCCGAGGAGTGGCTGGTGGGTTTGAACCGCCAGCCGTCTGGTTAGCAGGCAAGTGTCTTAGCCACTATGCTACCAGTACCTCTGGGTGGACTCAAACCCATCCTTTTTTGTTAGCAGCTAAGTGTGTTAATTGTTTGCACCACCCAAACACTCCAGAAATTGCGGAGGCCATTTCACTTTGAGGGAAACGCAGGTCTGGTGTTCTTTAAGTCATTTGGGAATCTGAGAGGAAAAAGTATCGATTCAGCAGCCGCTTTAGAAGTTCTCAAAGAGGATTTGAAGGCAAGAGCAAATAGAGCCCTGGAGAGCCCCTAGAAGGGCAGCTCTCTCAGTCAAGGCAGAAGGGTCTGCTCTGGGAAAAAATGTGGTCTAGAGGTATGAGAAGCTGGCCCAGAGGAGGTCAGTCAGTGAGGCCGGCATGCTAGGGCCTCTCCTTGCATAGCAAATACCCAGTAGAGCAGCAGACAGATGCCTCCCACGGCCCCAGAGGAGGCTGGCTCATCTCTAGCCTCAGCATGGCAGTGTGGGAGTACCACACAGGTTTTTACATCCCCAGAGAGCAAAGAAACAATAAACTGGTGAGCAAAACACACTTCCTATAACCTAAATAGCTTCGGGGGGGGGGGACCACGTGTGGAACCCACCCAAACCCATTACCCTCAGCTGGGGCTTGCGGCTGCAAACCACAATGTGAACCACCCCTGCTGAGATCCTTTGCACACCCCACTCATACCAGAAGGCCCCGTCAGCCTTGATTAGGAGAATGTCAGTGTCACCTCCAGAAAAGCCCCTCCCCACTTTCCATTCAAACACATGTCTAAAAGCAATATCGGGACTGTATCCCCTTGGGCTGCAGTCTCTCTCACATACACACACACACCTGGGACTTACTTCTGTACATTTTTTGATCCAGCAGGAGAACTAATTCATTCCAAGTTGATCCCTCCTCTAATTCTCCCCAGATCCTCCAGGCACAGGCCAGGCACCAGGAAAAATAACACATCTCTAGACATAAACTTGCTTCCAGATGACCCCAGAATGACCACTGTGGCCCCAGATGCATGCTCCTCTCAGGAGCATTTCTGCTTACCCTCTGGGCTCTGGCCTGAGTCCTGGCTGAGCCTTCTGTTCTCACAGGCCAGCCCACAAGGTCCTGGAATGCAAAATTACAAGAACCATTTATAGGCTTTTTATTGAATGGCTTGAGTTTTTCATTTTTCAAGAAACAGGGACATAAATGGCTTGTTGGCATTTTACTGACAGAGGTGTGGGCGAGTGACTAGATCCCTCATAGGTTTGGCACTGAATGGGAAATGAGAGGCCTCCTAGAAGGAGCATGGCATCATCTGTCAGGAACTCAAGGCACAGCCCCTGTCTGCCTACCTACCTACATACACACACACACACACACACACACACACACACCCCTAAAACTTCCTTCCTAACATCAGGACAAGCATAATACACTTTGCTCCAGAAACCCTTCACTTCATCCCTCAAGAAGGCAGCCATGCAGAAAACAAGAAGTAATGAAGACTGTGGGGAGCCTGAACCTCCATTCATCTCTGTTCGACAGGTAAGCCCTGATGGTGTTCCCATCCTAACCTCCAAATGCCTACCGTCTAATTTGGGAAGGAGTAGATACACCTTCACAAACCACAATTCCACCCAATACAGGTCAACCCAGGTGACAGATTTCAAATGTCTAGTATAGAACAGACAAGGCTTGTAGGAGTTCAAGCCATTATTGGAACTATGGTGGACACAGGCAGGACTAAAGATGGACCCTTGACCTAAAGGCAGTCAATACACAGTCCAGGAGACATTCTACAGAAATGCTCTGGCACAAAGCACTCTTCTCAATAGTGCCTATGAGCCAGTAATAGAATATCTTGAAATAAAGAGAAAGTCAAAGCGGAGAAACTGATCACACCCCAAAATGTAGACTGACCAACTCTGCTTGAATATGGAGCCTCAGGCACTGATACCAAAACTGGACTCCTCATTAAGGCCACTGTCATCCTGAAGAATTAAGCCCACTAGACTCTCTTCTTTTGGAATTTTTACCAGAGAATAGACATTATCCATCAATTGGTTAACGGAAAGAAAAATACAAAGATACAAAAGGAAAGACTGGGGCTGAGAGGTTAGCAGTCCCCTTGGGGGCAGAGCACCAAGATGAAGATGGCTGAATCTCTACTGCCACTGGGGAAGGTACTGATGGACAATCTGGTCCTTAAGTTTCTGTGGGACTATAAAACAAAACGGGTTCCTCACAGTGAGGACTCCAGGTGAAAGGTAGCTGTAACAACATTCAGTTTGAAGGCAGCAAGGAAGTGAGGAACCAGTATCAAAGGGCAACCAAAATGTTGTGTGAGCTCCAACTATGGTTAGCTTTGAATTGGTTAAGAAATTGACCTTTACCTGATTGATGGGTGAGTCAAAGTGGGTCAATGAACAAGGAGTGGACTGGAGGTGACAGAGTCAGGGCACTTCAAAGTCATCTGGCCCAGAGCTTCCCAACTGTGGGGGCCAAGGCAATGGTTACCCTGTGCTGACATATGATCCCCTCAGGCCCTGGGGCAGCCAGAGCTCCCAGAGCAGTCACCATGGATAGCCTGTATCTCAGTGTGTGGAAAATTCTGCACATGTGCCATGAGGTGACAAATTTGGGAATAGCTGATCCAACCTCTGTGACACATTACATATGAGACACCTGAGGCTCAGAGAGGAGAAGGGGGTTGTGAAAAGTCACCTAGCCAGTCAATAGAAAAACTGGGACAAGAACCCTAATCCTAGAATAATGTTGGTCCCAAACTCTTTCTCCTCAACAAACTGCCTATGAGCCAGTAATAGAATATCGTGAAATAAAGAGAAAGTCAAAGTGGAGAAACTGATCACACCCCAAAATGTAGACTGACCAGAAACCTCTTCAATTCTGCTTGAATATGGAGCCTCAGGCACTGATCCAAAAACTGGACTCCTTATTAAGACCACTGTTATCCCGAAGAATGATTTTGCTCAACATTTTTCAGGGAAAGGGCAATTAAAAATCTGTTCTGAAGAGAACGAAGACATATTTTTAGAATGAAATTGAGAAGATGTCCTGGAAATATTATAAAATGTCCAAGTCCAGAGTGATTAAGAGGAGATAAATCGGCTGTTCCTCTCTAAGGAGTCCCAGTGATGGTGTCATTCCTTGGAGTCATAGGAAAAATGGCCTCCTGGGGCAGGCCCGGGCTACCAGCTTCTTCAGTCTCATGCTCAGAGCTGGCTTCTCAGTCTCAGCTGAGCACAGAGTGAGAGGGACAGGGAAGGGGAGTCACACAACTACACATAGTCACACTGGCTGATAAAAATTCAGACACAGAGGAGTGGGTGCCAGCAGACCACCCAGCAGATCCTGCTGTGGCTGTAACCTCCTCCCCACAACCCAAACCTAGCTGGCTAAAGGAGCGCCAAGAAGGACAGAGAATATTCACCGAGTCTGGGCCTTCACTGACTCCCATCACAGCATATACAAGAGAATGACACAGAAGAATAGAGAGTATTACAGGGTGGGGCAAGTATTGGTAGGGCTCAAAACTTCGTCACAAGTTTGGCTTCATGAAAACTCTTCTTTTTGTGTGAATAATACTGGCTTAAGAGTTTAGACCAACACCTATCTATCAGTTTGTCATACTGGGGTGGCTTACATGTTGCTGTGATACTGTATTTAAAATACTAGCAGGGTCACCTATGGTGGACAGGTTTCAGTGGAACTTCCAACTAACAGACTACAAAGAAAGGCCTGTCGACCTACTTCTGAAAAATTAGCCAGTGAACACCTTATGGAGCACAACAGAATGGTATCTGACTTGCTTTCTTTGGACACATGACTTGCTTTGGAGGGACCAGTCGCTGGAAGGGGACATCAGGTTTGGTGAAGCAGAGGACCAGTGAAGGTGAGGGAGAGCCTGGCTGAGATGGATTAGCACAATGGCCAGAATGTGTGGACTCGAACTTCTGTAATGAACAGTTTCACGTGTTTTTCACCACATCAAAAACGTGAAACTGTTTACTACCAATTAGTAAGTAAGCACAAGTAAGTTCGTGCTTACCTTGCTTACTTGGTAATCCTTCCCTGACTGGGGTTAAACTTGATCGCAGCTATCTGTCTATCTCTATCTAGGAATTTATAGGTCTAGTCTTCTGACTTCATTTTAATGTGTCAGTAGGATACTCCAGTAGTATTTATAGTCCATCAGTCTAGAATTTATAGAAAATATGGATGGGAGATGTGACAGGGCAGGCAGCAAAAGCAGCAATGCATTTTAACCTTATTAGAAGACAAGTAAAATCCATTCATTGCATATATATTCCTTTACAATGAAAACTATCATCAGATACCGTCTGAAACAAATGGTCCAACAAGACAACCCTAACATGGGTGCTCAGAGGCAGGGGAAGGATAATAAATGTATGTATTAGGCACATACTATGACTCAAGCACTGTGCTTCACATAATTTCTCACATTGAATCCTCACAATAACCCTAAAGTAGAAGGTATTGTTGTCCCTGTTTCACATTGGAAATAACTAAGACTCAGAGAGGTTAATTCTCTAATAAAGTCTGCAAGTGCCAGCAGAGCCCTTGCCACTCCCGACTTTTCTGTAGCTGCTGGAATCCACGCTTTTCCCACTACCCCACACTGGTTACTGTTTAGCACAGGGCTGAAATCTAATCAACAAAGAAAGTTCCTGTGTCAGCAACAGTCTGTGTAGGAGAAAGTGAACATTAACAAATGCCTGATTACTGTAAACTAGCTCAGAAATGCCAGGGTACTAAATCATGCTGAAGTCTAACATTTTTAAACAAAAGCACTCGATCTACTGGCCCCTTGGATTTTCCTGTGCTGTCTCTCTATAGGCCACAGGTGGCTTGGAAGGGGCAGGATGGGGAAGAGATCTGCCCCCAGACTCATTTGGGGAAGACCAGCTTTGGGACATATCCTTCTAATGGGCGCCCCAACAGCACCTGTGCCCCCTCCATCCTGTTCAGGGTGGACAGCAATGAAGTCTAAGGATCAAGCCCTGGACTCCAATGAGAGGTACAGAGGTGGGGTGGCTCTGCTAAGGAAAGAGGGATGTGCTTAAGGAAAGCTTCCTGGAAGAGGTGATATGGAGTTGAGCATGGCCCCCAAGCTCCTAGTCCCCCATCCACCTGCCTCTGGTTATCGTCCCCAACCCCACACAGCAGCAGTAGAGGGTAGGAATGGGAGAAGTAAAAGTTGTTACAGGAATAAGGAACTGCACTTTAAAAATTAAAAAAAAAAGGCTGAAGGAGCCCACTCTGTTTGGAGACCAGTAAGCACTTCAGTGGAGCCATGGTTAAGGATCTATGACAGGAAACCAGCAGGAAAAGGCAAGGCTAGAGGAGAGACAATCCAGTGATGAGGAATGAAAATTCTGCCATCAAGATTGCCTAAGTTCAAATCCCTCTTCTGGGACTGATTTGCTTTGTTAACTTGGAAAAACTAATTTTTCTCTTCTTCAGTTTTCATCACCCGTAAAATGGGATAGCAACAGGCTCAAGATAGTGCAGGTGAAGCACGTACTTGTTAAATACATGTGAGTTATGATTAACAGGAAGGTAGATGGGGCAGGTCAAAGGCCGAATATGCTAAGCCATAGAGTTTCAGTTTCCCTCATTGAGTATTAATGCCTGCAGGTATATTATTCATGTTTGTCTCTTCATTGCCTGCTCAAGGCAGCCACACAACAAATGAATATCCCAAATGATATCTCAAAAGCCATGGCTCTGAAAAGGCTGCCAAAATCAATTTGTTCCTTGCATGTATCTTTCTGGGTCTGGGTAGAGAATAGATGGTAAGGGGCAAATTCAGAGGCAGGGAGAACAGTTAGGAGGCTGTTCCAAATCTGGGGAGAGATGGTGAGATCTGAACAAGAGCAAGGGTCTTGGTGGAAAGGAGAGGAGAGGACAGATGCAAGAGATATGACGAAGGCCAAAGGCCTGGTGAATGCTTTGTTGTTAGGTTGTTAAGTGCTGTTAAGTTGATTTCAACTGGGGGTGACACCATGTAACACATTAGAACTGTCCAATAGGGTTTTCTGGGCTGTAATCTTTATGGGAGCAAATCACTAGGTTCTTTCCCCCTCAAGCTGCTGGGTAGGCTTGAATTGCCAACTTTCAGTTATCAGCTGATCGCTTAACCAATGCACCACCAAGCGCCTGGTGATACCTTGATGCTGAAGAAAGGAGAGAAGGTGTCTGACATTCAGGAAGCCTCCCAGGTTTTGGGCTAGACCTGAGATAGGAATACAGGCAAAGGAAAAGATTTGGGGTAGGACTGGAAAGAGAACCTGAGACCATTTTCAGACAGGTTGGAAAGGAAGTGCTTGTGGAGGAGGCATCACTCAGATAACTGGTTTTATGGGTCTTATGTTCAGTAGTGGGGTCTATGCTGAAGACATAGATTTGCAAATCATTGCACAGACATTACTCAAGAGACAATATGTAGAGTGAGAAGAAAAAAGAAGTGTCACAGAAGCTGGGAGCAAAGAGAACCTGGCCACATAGTCATTATATATATTGCTGACAACATTGATAGGAAACAGTGAATAAAAGAAATCAACCCTTCTAGGAAGAGCTTCAATAAGTTCATGGACAATGAATCTGTGAGGCATTATGGATGAAGGGCTGGAGACATCCCGGTAGAAAGGGTAACATGACTCACAGATAGAAGAGGACTATGGTCCCTGCAGCCCAGGACTTTATATATGTATAAATACAGCCCTGGGCTCAAGTGTGGGCTCTGCCACCAACTTACTGAACAGATAACTTTGGTCAGTCATTTGCCTTTTACCAGATGAGGAAACTGAAGCAAAGAGCTAGAGAAGACAACACAGCCTGTCCTGTCAATCCCTATAAGACCATGGCAGGAGAGAGATAAAATGGGGAAACTGCCCATCAAGCCACAGCCAAGATGTTAACTCTCCCATGTAGAGTAGAGCTTGGATTGCTTTGGGTGTGTTTCCAGTAGTGGGCTTCTGTGGGGTTACAGCTTCTGAAACTGGGATCAATTAGTGTTTTGGAATGCAAGAGCTTCCTTATAGCATACAGGTGTTAGCATAAAAGAAATAAACAAGGTTACTAGGGGCTCAGGATGTCACCAGGTACCTATAACTGTGATGGTGTACCTCCAGCAGGCACAAGAATAGATTCTCAGGTATCCTGGATTATTTTGGATCTGCCTCTAGAAAGCTATTCTGGCCAATTCTGATCCCTTCACCCAATAGTACCATCATTTTTGATGATGCCCTTTTCTTATTCTTATTCAGTGTCTACTTAGCCCTGAGGATTACTACTAGCTTTATTTTACATATAAAATAGGACCTTCCACCATTCACTTATGTAACTCACTCAAGCCTTTGGCTCATAAATGGAAGCCCTGGGTTTTGGACCCAGGCTATCTGGCACCAAAGTCCACATTCTAAATAAGTCATTCCCAGTCTTTTGGAATCCATGGAATACTAAACTTCCAAAATAGTGGGGGCAGATAATAGGTTGCTAACATTGTATTTTGCCAAGTAATAATAAACTAATTATTTATTACATTTACTAAAATGTAAAAGAGCATTTGACACACACACACACACACACATACACACTCATAAAGAAAGGGAGGCACATAGAGGAATTCCTATCCATCTGTTGAGCTCTCAGCACCTGAAGCCATGTCCCATGTCTAGGAATCTCTTTCCTTAGGAGTCAAAGTCCACCATCCACTGTAGAAGCTGAAAATGACAAACATACTTGCCTCCCTTACTTCACCAACTGGCTCATCAACCCACACTTTTGATCATAAGCTAGTGAGGCGAAGAAGAGGGACTGTGCAGAATTCACTAAGGTGTGGGTGGTAGCAGTAGAAGTACCCATTGTCTGGAGTCAATGGTGGTGGTCATACCAGGTGGAGGTCTATGCCCAGCAGGAAACCAAGGTGGAGTCTGCACTCGGCCAGTTCTGGGCATGACTAGTTGTCATTCCTGGACATGGGGCTTCTGAGCTTTGTTCGCCAGCCTTCTGGAGACTGTGAGCTGCTTAATATCCTTCTCATAAATTCCTTTTCTGCTTCCGTCAGCTAGAATTGGTTTCTGTTGCTTGTTACTAAGAATCTTGACTGATAGAACATAATCTTAGAATAAAGGACAGCAACTCAAAAGGAATACATTTAGTTCTAGAAAAACTCACTACAAATGTGGAAACAGATAGTGGTAATGGTTGCACAACATAATGAAAGGAATCAATGTTATTGCACTGTACATGCAAAAACTGGGAAAATAGCAATTTTTTGGTTACATATATTCTTACCATAATAAAAAAATTAATTATTAAAAAAAGGAAAAATTCACTAACACACTGCCTGTCTTTTTCTCCTTTTGCTACAGACCAGTCTGAGACAGGCAGTGTTCTGTGGATTTGGGTTTGGGACTGCACTATCATGCCTTCCCAAAGTCAAGCCCCATAGTTACTCCCTTGCTGGAGCATCACCAATGGTTCCTGCTTTCTGTGGATAAAGGTTAAAACCAGTCCCATCTGCCCTCTGTGCTCTCCCTCTGTGAACTCTATATTTTCACTGCAATGGTTTCCACCCAGTCTGCAGGATGCAGTCTGCATACACCTACTTCTCTCCCTTTTTCTCACCGCTATCCACTCCCCACATCTTATTTCCTGCATTTAGAAATTCTGCTTATCTTCCCAGCCCTCATCAATCCAGCTTCCCCAGCACTTGGGGATCTCTCCTCCACCTGAGGTCTTTCAGTCTTTACCATCTGTGTTAATTCTTTGCTTTTTATATTTTTCTTTCAAAGAGAAAGCCAGGGTTTCTTTTTCTCCCACAGCATACTCCACACAAACATATCTGCCTGCATGGTTCTCTATGGCCCTCCAAAACTGCCCACCCTGCCTGCCCAGTCTCCCTGAACCCTGTCATGCAGGAGGCACTCTAAGTAACTGTTGGAATTCATTTGAGACCCACTTTGTCTTCTCTCTCTCCGTGAGACAGAGAACAACTCATCTCTGTCCTCGATAGGAGGATCCTTCAAAGACAATTAAGTCCCTTCTCAGCCTCTTTCTTCTGAAATGAAATTATCCCTAATCCTTTATCCTGTCTCTGAGAGTCCTGTTTTCTGGTCCTTTAATGGAGTGGACTCCAGCCGGGAAAACAACACATCTTGGAGGGCTAAGGGGGTTCAGGCATGGGGTTTCAGGCATCTGTATCTGTGAATATAGCAGCCTCTTCTCAGATTATATGCAAAGGGAAATTATTATGCATTTACCAAAGACTGCCTCAGCTTAATATCTCTTTGCCTGATGTCATCTTACCACAAAGCAGGGTACCCAATTTTTACCTATAAGGAAGAATAAAAATGGAAAGGGGGTGAGTAACTAGGGACAAACCAAGGTCCTTGAAAGTCAAGTTCAGAACATTAGGTTTTGGTTGGGAGTCATGGGAGTTTAAACAGGGAGCTAATAAAGACATAAACCTTTTGGATCGAGTATTACATACCCATGAATCTATGGTGTTTCTCACTAGGCCAATGGCTTCCTTCATTGTAGGGACAGGCTGCCCTTTCCTCTGTCTCCTCTATTGGTGTTCACTCAGTTTTGGCATGGGGTGGGGAAGAAGGAGGTGAATCTTAACACGTGAGTAGATATTTACATGAATTCTCCCCAGTATCTGTAGTCCTGGCTCAGTAGTGTGGAAAGGTTAATATCATGATAATCACATCTAGGGGTTTGCAGTGACCAATCCTTTGACACAGAAAAAAAGATCACAAAACTTGTGAGGACTCTTGGGACAGAAGTAGTCAGCCTGGTACCACTCAACTGCCCCCACCCCACAACTTTGGGCTGGTCTCAGGACTGGCCTCTTCATGGAGATGGGATTCATCTGTCAATTTAATGCCAGTGTGACTCTCCAAACGAATTTCTTTACTTCCAAATCATCTCTAACATAAGGTCTAGGAACTGCCTTCTAGCAACAAAAGGTTTATATCTCAGCCACACTTCAGTTCACCAGGTTCAGCACCTTGGAGTTCAACCAGTTCATTACATGCATCCTGAGCCTCACCTTTTGCCAAATGAAACAGAGAACTGTAGTCATTTTCTTGAAGGCAAACAAGAAAATTGTCCAAAGAAGAAAGTAATCTTCAAATGTCAAAAACATCCAGTGTATGAATCATGCTTAAATAAGAGCATAGGAATTTGGCAAAGTGACAAGCAGTGGTTTTATAGCATTAAAGGTGACTAGCAAACAGTCAAACAGTCAGAAGCACAGGGAGAAGGTTGTCCAAACCAACTCGTATCACTCATCACCCTAGACAGGTCCAACACTGGCCATTTTCCTATTTGTGGAGGAGGCACTTGTGTCATGAGCTTCTTGAAGAAGCCATAAGTGATCTTTGGAGCATCACATGGGCAACCTGGCCAGCCTCATTTAATCAGCCTGTTTGCAGCATTGCCATTGACTCCTGAGTAGGAGAGAGCTGGGTCAATGCTGCCACATGATGGTTAAGCCTGGTACCCGCCCCCCACCTTCTCCCTCTACCAAATGCAGGATGATAAGTTCTGAGAGAACTTGCGAAAGTTTTTCAGTAAGGCTGAGGTGCTCAGAAGGCCCTCCCAGATGCATCTAGCCCACAGTAATCTCCACTCCTTCTGATTCTCATAGCTCTGTCATCAGCTCGAGATGTTCCAGGACCTCTTTCCCTCAAGACAGTGGGCCTTAGGTCCTACACCTCACCCCAGCCTTGGAAAGTGATTCAGACCATGTTGCACAATTTGGCTCATTTATATACAGTGATCAAGCCTTGAGCTCAGCAGTCCATAGGTCAGCACCATGCCTTACTGCCAACATGCTTCCACAAGTACCTAAACTGAGCTAGGTGTACAAAAGGCACTCAATAAGGAACTGGTGAGGGTCTGACCCAGGACTCATACATATTGTTTGGGACCTGAATTCAAAGCTATGGTAAGGATTTATTTTTGTTTCTTCTCTGAATTTCCTCATCTATTGACAAAGTCCAAGCACATCCTGGTGAGATCTAGCCGTCCGTCCGATGACTCCTTGGCACTTCAGCTCCTGGAACTGTTCAAAGTGCTGGAGGAAGCTCAATGACTTAGATCAGAGTTCCCATGACATTTCTTTAGGAACCTGGAAGTGAGATTCCCCTTAGTAAACTCATGGAAACTAAAGGTCATTCTAATGACACTGTGAGTTGGGTATCATCCATGACTTAAACTTTGGCTCCTCCAGACCCAACCACAAGGTCAAGGTGACTTAGATTAAAACTTAACTTACTCTTCCAAAACAGCCCAAAGGGACCCTCAGAATAAGTCACTTAACATCACTGATGTTAGGAGCCACCATTTTCGTATCTGGGAAGTAGCGAAGGCAAAACCAGCAGTACTTGTTAAAATTCTAGCCCAGTCTTTCATTTCCCAAAGCAAGAAGAATATGGGTATTTTTGTCTCCTCTCATCTCCTGACAGCAGAAAGGCATGAGGCTGAGAAAATTCTTCTAGCACAAATAACAAAAGGAAATCTGGTTTGACTTTACAACTCTTTTCATGAGGCCTACATTATTTGGATGCTGCCTACCATGGGAGCTTAGATGTCACACCCAGTCTCCCCTCTGCCCTATCCTAACCACATACGTACACACTTTCAACACATATATAGTATATTCAGTCATAAAAAACAATTCACATTTCCCAAATACCTGCTCTTACACATCTGTTTCTTCTGTCCAGAGTGCCCACACTGCTCACCCCAGCCTTTGCTAATGTCCCTTATCTTGCTCACCCTAGCTCTTTCCCAGTTCCAGTGAATAAACCCCTCTGGTGGCATAGTGCCTAAGGCATTTGACTGCTAACCAGAAGGCTGGCAGTTCAAACCCACCAGCCACTCCTCGGAAGGAAGGTTGGGCAATCTACTTGCGTAGTGATACCACGTTGGCAACCCAAGGAGGGGTCGCTCTGATTTGGATCCAACTCCACGGCAGTGAGTTGGGTTTTTTTTGTACCTGTTCTTAATGAGATTCTGGACATCCCCCTATTTTAGCTTTTGTCACATCCACATTATCATTTCATTTCTTAAGTCCTTTGTCTCCTCTCCTAGACTGGAAGTTCCTTGGGAGGGTTAGGACCATATTTTCATCACCTCTTCTATTCATGTTACTGTGTCAGGCACATAGTAGGTATTTAATAAACATTTATTGAGTATATAGCTGCATAAATGATCTCAAATTAAAGCAAAATTTAATTTTCTTCTGAATGTTAGCTTGTGTAAAAAAAAATGGCCTTGTAACAAAATGATTGGGTGCTGTATTTTAAGGTTCATTATTCAGAAATGAGGGAATGGGGAGGAAAGGAAGGCTGGAGACAGAAGAGGGAGGGGACAGAAGATTCAGATACCGTCTCTTTACACAGAAACTCACACCAAAGGGCAGGAATTATGAGCCTGGCAGGCAAGCAAGAGTTTATAGAGAGAGTGTTTAGATGTGTGGTTTCTCTGTATTTATGCTCCTTTTATTATCTCCGGTCTTGACCCAACTAGTATGTACCAGAGGATACACAAGAGAATGTCCTCTTTCTTACCTGGGAAAGCACTAGGCTCTGGAACCAGAGTGCATGTAATAGGAGCAAGAATTAGCAAGAGGTCCTAAGAGGACGGGATTTGGCTGCATGGCCCAATAGCATGCCCCTTTACCACTATGACCATTCTTCTTAAATCTAATTTAGATGATTCCTCAAAATTTATATCTCTGGGCCTGACCTCTTCTCTGATCAAGAATCAGGCCCACAAACCTACCTGCTACCACCACCATGCCTCAGGAGCCCTTATACACAGTCCTGAACAAAACTCAGATCTTCTCCAACACACCTGACTCCTTCCCCATGTTCCCAACACCATTAATACCATCCATTCAGTTCCTCAAACCAGGAATCTAGGAATCTTCTTTAAGATATCTCTCTCCTTTGACTCCTCACATCCAACCCATCACCAGGACCTGACAACTCTGCCTTTTAAATATCTCATTTTATTTGCTTTTCTCCATCACCTTGGTCCAACCTACCACCATCAACTCTCAGCTGTATTTCTGCTGTTGTCGTTGTTATGTGCCGTCGAGTTGGACCCAACTCATAGCGACCCATCCTCGGGTTTCTGAGGCAGTATCACTGCAGAAGTAGATTGCCCAACCTTCCTTCCAAGGAGTGGCTGGTGGGTTTGAACCACTAGCCTTCTGGTCAGCAGTCAAGTGCCTTAGGCACTACACCACCAGAGCTCTTGTACTTCTGCTATTGTCTCCTAACTATACCCTCTTATTCTTCCTTGGTGCTCTTCAGCTGGTTCTCCACATTGCAGGCAGATCCAGCTTTTCAAATTGCCATTCCATTGCTTAAGAGCTATTAAAGTCATTCCATTGTGCTTGTCATACAGGCAAATATTCTTTATGTGGGTGACAAGAACTTGCAACACCTCTTCCTGTCTAATTCTCTGTTCTCATACAAAGCCACTCGTCTCTTTGCTTTCTCAGCTCCAGCCACCCTGGCCTTCTCTCCTTTCCTTGAACATGCCATACTTTCACCTATCCCAGGGCTCCAGTACCAAAAACAAACAAACAAAAAAAAAAACCTCACTGCCGTCAAGTTGGTCCTGACGCATAGTGACCCTTCCTTGAACTGCTAGCCTTCTGGTTAGCAGTCAAATGCCTTAGGCACTACACCACCAGAGCTCCCTAGGACACCAATTCTTTCTGCCTGGAATGCATTATCCATACGTCCTCTCCAATTCACCTTTTAAAGCCTAAGGCTAACAAGTCCTTTAAATCTCAGATCAGATATGACCTCCTCCCTGAGCCCAAGATGAGCTAAGGTTCCCCTCCATAATAACAGTATAGCTTCTTTCTTAAATCACTTTGAAATCACTTTAATGACTAAAGTAGGCCTGACTCAACCCAAGGTCTCTTCAATCACCTCATAAGCATGCAAGAGCTGGACAATGAAAAAGGAAGACAGAAGAAGAATTGATGCATTTGAATTGTGTTGTTGGCAAAGAATATTGAATATGTATATACATATACCACAGACTTCAAGAACAATGAACAAATCAGTGTCAGAAGAAATACCAATTGAATGCTCCTTAGAAGTGAGGATGGCAAGACTTTGGCTCACTTACTTAGGACTTGTCATCAAAAAACACCTATTGCTAGAAAAGGACATGATGTTTGGTAAAGTAAAAGATCAGTGAAAACAAGGGAAACCTTCAGTGAGATGGACTGACACAATAGCCACAGTGGATTCAAACGTGAACAATCATGAGGTGCAAGACTGAGCAATGTTCAGTTCTGTTATATACAAGGTTACTGTGAGTCAGAGTCAACTGAGTAGCAGCAAAAAACAACAACATAGCTTCTTATATGGTATTTATTGCTGTTTAAACTATCTGGTAAGCATTTGTCTCCTCTAGACTGTAAGCTCCTCAAGTGTTTTTGCTCATTGTTGAATTCCAACCCCAAGCACAATGCCTGGCACGCAGAAGGCACTCAAATATTTGTTGAGCCACGAATAATGAGTTTGGTTTTATTGAGGGAAGTCGTATTGCCTTACAGTCTGGCTTCATAGGAGATAGTGACAACACAGAGGAAATGCTGATGACAACATATTCCTTCTCAGGAAGATTTTCAAGTGGGAGAAAAACAACCTTCCCAAACTGGCATAAAAAGCAAAGAGTAAAAATGAGTTGTTCCTCCAACGGAGGAAACGCACACCATCGATACATTCACACGCCGTCTGTGTGAGGACGTGAGGAGATTCCACCCCCATCCCCAGCCATATGCTAGGGAGAATCAGGGTAGGAGAAATCTTCTCCTTTTTACCACTGATATAGGGCCTTAATTTGGAGAAGATGGTAATGTAATATGAGGTTGGTACAGCTGCTGAGAATGAAGTGCTTCAATATTACAGTCATATTTGGGGTTGGCCTTTCTCTTCTTTTTTGCTCACTTTAAGGGGTTGTCTTTGTGCTGGAAATGAAAATCTTGAGTATTCTTCAGGGACCAACAGTGATGCAAGTGATGTCTGACTGTTTCTTCACACTCAGGTTTGTCTGACTATGAATATGCATCCGGGTGAAATGAAATCTAGCATCAACGACAGAAGATTCTACCCAGTCAGTTTGGTACATATGTCCAGAGTTAGCTCCCAAATCATTCTTTATGATTATCCTCTCCTGCTCTCCTTACAAGGCAAGGCTACGAACCCCAAACTCTTACCTGAAAACTGAGTCCTTCAGTACATCAGAACCACCATAACTGTGTACTGTTTCAGGAGAGGCCTGCACATAAGCATCAGTACAGGCTGAGCTCGTACTCCCCGAATAAATTATATTACCAGGACTCAGGCTTAGAATCTGAAACCAATTACATTGAAAATGTACATAGGACACAATGTTGCTGCTGTTAGGTGCCATTGAGTCTGTTCCAACTCATAGTAACCCTGTGCCCAACAGAATGAAACAGTGCCTGGTCCTGCACCATTCTCACAACTGTTGCTATGTTTGAGCCCATTGTTGCAGTCATTGTGTCAATCCATCTTGTTGAGGGTCTTCCTCTTTCTTTTGCTAACCCTTTATTTTACCAAGCTTGTTATCCTTCTCCAGGGACTGGTCCCTCTTGGTAATATGTCCAAAGTAACAGACACAATGAGATACTATTTTCCTCCAAATTAATTCTTTAAAAAGTAAAATACAAGCTCTCCTTGACCCTGCTGGTCATACATTCTTTTTTGTATGCTTCAAAAGCCATGAAAAAATTCTACTCATGAGAAAGTTCAGTAACCTTCAAGACACAAAATACATACGTAAAAATCAACTGCTTTCTTATTTCTCAATAATAACTCATTAGAACACACGATGGACAAAAAGATCTCACTCTATATTATATGTAACATCTAGGAATGAAGTTTCTAAGAACAGTGTACAGATCCTATGAAGAAAACCACAAATGTTTACAGAGAGATATGAAAGTAAACTTAAATAAACAGAGAGAGAATAAATAAATACCACATTTCTGGATGAGAAGATCCAATATTGTGGTCAGATGTCCATTCTTTATAAATCAGTTTGCAGATATCATCTAATTCATGTACATATCATCTAAGAAATCTCAACAAGATATTTTTTTACCTTGGCAAAATGATTCTAAAGTTCATATGACTACTAGATGAGCCAGAGATAGTAGCCAATAATATTATAGAAAATAATGATGATAATAATGAGGGTTGGTTTATAGTTAGTTAGCTGCCATCAAGTCAATTCTGACTCATGGCAATCCACTGTGTATCACTGTAGAACTGTGCTCTGAAGGCTTTTCGATGGCTAATGTACTGGAAGTAGATCATCAGGCCTTTTTTCCAAGGTGTCTCTGGGTGGACTTGAACCTCCAACCTTTTGGATAGCAGCTGAGCATATTAACTGCTTGCAACATGCAGCCACTACCAGATTTTAAAATACAATAAAAGCTGCTGTAATTAAAACAATGTGATATAGTGTTAGGCCACATAGGAAAATGGAGCAGAGTACAGGCCAGGAAACACACAGTAGCCTATACAAGAATTTAGTGTATGGGAAGGGTAGCATTTCAGTTCAGGGGGGAAAAAATCATTCAAAAAACAGAATTGGAAGAATTAGATAATTATTAAGAAAAAAATTAAATAAACACAAAATAATGTAGCTTAAGAACTGGATAAAAATTTGAATCTATACAAAACGAAACCATGAAACAAGTAGAAGAAAATATAAATGAATAGATATCTAAAGTCAGGATGGACAAGAATTTTCTAAGCATCAAAATAAGAGGAAATGCCAAGTGAAAAAGGCTGATAAATAGAACTACAGTAAATTAAAGACTTCTATACAACCACGAAACCATGAACGAATTTAAAAGACAAATGACAAACTAGGAGATATATTTCCAACTGTACACCAAAAGGTTAATATCCTCTTATGCATAAAGAGCTCTTACAAATCAATAAGAAAAAGAGGAATATAAATAGAAAAACAGGCAGAGGACAGGAATGTCAATAAACACAGAACAAATGCTCAAGCCCACTGGTAATCAAGGAAGTGCAAATTGAGACCATGAGATACCATTATTCACCTATCCAACCGACTGAGATATTTGTTAAAAAGATAATAGGTAGGGGTAGGATAAAATGGATGTTCACATGCTATTTATGGGAGGGAGAATAACACAGCTTTTCGGAAGATTCAGAGCAAAGTCTTCAGTATTATCTTATCTATGACTTGGTAATTCCAGTTCCAGGAATTAATTCTAAGGAAATAATCCAAAATATCCACATATTTACATTCAATAATCCTGATTACAGTGCTACTTCTAATACAAATAACTGACTTATATAAATATCTAAATATGACCAAACAGGAAATTTGTTAAATAAAATATGGTACACTAATATAATGGAATATAATGAAATGCAGCATTTCAAGATCATGTTTCTGAATGCATAATGACAAGGGAAAATCAATACAAGGTTAAGAGGGGAACAAAAAGCAGGAGATAAAATGATATATATAGTACAAACCAAATTCTGTTAAAAGTGACAAATAATAGATTCTAAAATGTTAATTGTTTTTTCTCTGGCTGATGAAATTATGCATGGAATTTCTGTTTCTTTTTGTTAAAATTTCCATAAAGAACATTACCCTTATAATTGGAGAGTTACATAATTTTTAAAAGATCAAACCTTGGTAATTCTATTTCTAGAACTCTATCCAAGGCACAATCTCATTTAACTCACAACCACCCTGTGATGTTATCACTTGTGTGTGAAAGGCAGAGGCCCAGGTAGATAAGGGGATGTATCCCATGTTACTACCAGAGCTGGTGAACCTGGTCATATCTGTCTGACACCAAAACGGTTAACTAAAATGATATACGACAATATCCACCATACCAAAGGACTAGTGGACCATGTGAACCTCAGTCTATGTGACCATGAGACCAAAAGAACTAGATGGTGTCCAGATACCGTCTAGTTCTGTCAACCACTCAGAAAGGGAGATTCTGGATAGAGTGGGGGAAAAACGTGGAACAAAACTCAAAATCATTGGGGGTAAAAAAAAAAAAAAAAACAGGCTAATGGCCTCTAGTCACTCGATAGGCCTGGAATTGAACTCACTTCTGTGGCTTCCAGCCAAACAACAGGCAGGCATATAAGGTGAACATTTACACCAAGTAGGTACACTCCTTAGAACAATCAATCATGGGAGATCAGAAGGGCAGTTTCTGCACAGGGAGATATCTCAGGGGGAAGGAATGCACAGGAAAGGACACATGGAAGAGGTAACTACAGGGAAGAAACGGTAAGACAAGTGTTACATTATGGGGATTTCATTCAATGTCATGAAACAAAATGTGTATGAACGGTTATATGGAAAATTAATTTCCTTGGCAAACTTTCAGCCAACCAGAAACCAAAACCAAACTCACTGCCATCGAGTTGATTCTGACTCATACCAATCCCTTTTGCTTTTCTGAGGTGGTAAATCTTCATGGAAGTATACTTCCCAGTCTTTCTTCCACAGAGTGGTTGGGTGGGTTTGAATCACCAAACTTCTGGTGAGCAGTCAAATGCCTCAGGCACTGCACCACCAGAGCTCCTTAACTTTCAGCCAAATCACAATAAAAATAAAAATAAAAAATATCTACCACAGTGTTATAGCAGAAGAAAATGAAAATAAAAAGGGAAACCTGATGTGAATGGCCAAAAAAACTAGAACCAAGGCATCATAGGATACTATGCAGTCATTAAAAAGTCATGTTTAAGACCAAGGATAGATTCAGCTGAGGCAAATCTTACACAGACACCAGTGATACAAAATATGTGCATTCCTTACAGAAACAATAGAAGACAGACACAGAGTAATCCCTCACAGACAACCAGACACTATGAGAGAGAGATCCAATAGATCTACCATCTCAGGACCGTAGTACTGGGGGACACCAGACTCAATTGGCACAACAAAAATACATAAAAGCCTTGCTCTGCATCCTACATTGGTGAGTAGAGGCTGGGGTCTTAAAAGCTTTCAAGTGGCCATCTAAGATGCAGCTAATGGTCTCCTAGCATCGGAAGCGAAGAAGAATGAGAAAAAAAAAAAAAAAACAACAAGGGAATTTGGAAGCAATCAGCCATCGGACACGATGGCCCTCAAGACCAGAAGAACTAGATGGTGCCTGGCTACCAGTGCCAACCACTCAGGAAAGGATCAAATCTGGAGATCCTGGATAGAGTGGGAGGGAAAATGTAGAACAAAATCCAAAAACTCAATAATGACCAGAATTACTGGTCAAATGAAATCTGGTGAGACCCCCAATACTATGGCCCTGGAACACATTCTGCGCCTGGAATAAAACACATCCCCAGGGGCTGACTCTCAGCCCAGTAGTTAACAACGTAGACCACTTAATCCAGGATGACCCACCCACATACTCTATGGTAATACATCCCTTAGAGCAATAGACCACGGGACACCAGAGGACCAACATTCACACGGAGGAAATGTAGGACAAACAGGAGTGCATAAATATGAGGGGCACAGGGGGAGAGGTACAGGGTAGGGAGGGGAGGAGACTGGGTTAGGGTTGGACATGGTAAATGGGGAGTGAAACTAAATGTACACGTAACATTGAATGTAAAACAAGCTCTTAAAATTAAAAAAAATTTTAAAAAGTTATGTTTAAGAATAATTCCTAATGACATGGGAAAATGTTCATCATATCCTAAAATAAAAAAATGAAATTCAAAATTTCATATGTAATATGATTCCAGCTATTATAAAAATGAAAAAAAGAAGATGGAAGAAAATATGATAATATTAACGACAATCATTTCTTGGCAATAGTTTTATTAGAGATTATTATTATTTCCTTCTTTATGACTACCACATTTTATACAAATGGATGTTTCTTTTATTTCCAAAACATGTTCCACGTTAACTCTGAAAAATGAACACATCACTCACTATAATCTCATGATTATATCCCAAAATCATTGGGGGCAAAAAAAAAAAGACCAGGCTTACCAGTCTGATAAGAGTCTGGTGAAACCCCCTAGACTATGGCCTCTAGTCACCCTATAGGTCTGGAATTGAACTCATTCCTGTGGCTTCCAGGCAAACTACCTCATGATCCCATTCCTTGTATCTATCTAAATGTGCCCATTCTTTACATTCAAGACTCACCTCCCCCATGAATCTCTCTTTGATTTGCCCAGCCCACACTGCCCCAACCTCCCCAAACATGTATTTGAAGTAGGGCTTTGACTCTTGGCTTCAGAAAATCTCGCATGAGTTTCTAACTGCACTGTGCCTCTCATGATGACCTTTCCACCAAGTCTCCTAGAATTCTTAGGGTGGGAGCATACCACCTTCAGCTCCTGTGTCCTGTGAAGTATGGTACACTGGACAGGCTTATGGAACAGATGTCAAAAAAGACTCCATCACTATACCTTTTGTGGCTTGGTCCTCGTGATTACAGAAAGAGTGGGTGACTATTGGGAGAGGACCCGTGAAACCAAATGCTAGCCCTAGCCAGAACTAGTCCATGATAAAGTTTTCATTGTCCACAGAAAATGAGAAAATGTAGTGAATTTTCTTAAACACTGAATTTATTCAAATATCCTACATTCTAGGATTCTATCTTCCCAATTCGTTGGCATCAAATCATGCATTGTTTTTTGAAATGAAGGGATGAAGAGTAGATGGCAATTTTTAAATGTTATTTAACAAATTAGTTACTGGCAACCTCACGATGGTTTCCCCATTTTTATCATGGTTGATGGCCCATAAAAAAAAAAAAAAATCATTACAATGAAATCTCTTGAAGAACAAAGTTTAAGAGATTTATTACATTTATGATCCTATTAGTATTGGTCCTGATTGAACAAAATTAAGCTATTATCTGTCACTCTTCAGAGAAGTATCCCTAACTACCCAAACCAAAATACCTACCTCTTTCCTCATCTCTATTGTTAGTCCTCATGTTGTTGCTATTGTTAGGTGCTGTCTACTCCAGTTAAATGCTCAGCTACTAATGAAAAGGTTGGTGGTTCAAACCTCCTCAGTGGCTCTGCAGGAGAAAGACCTGGTGATGTGCTCTTCTATAGAGATTAAAGTCTAGTAAATCCTACAGGGCAGTTCTACTCTGGCACATGGGGTCATGATGAGTTGATTATTCCTTATAGCATTTTGTTGTTGTTTTTGTTGTTGTTACATCCATTGAGTCAGACCCGACTCATAGCAACCCCTCCTTGGGTTTCCGAGGCAGTATGGCTATGGAAGTAGATTGCCCAATCTTCCTTCCAAAGAGTGGCTGGTGGATTTGAACCGCCAGCCTTCTGGTTAGCAGTCAAGTGCCTTAGGCACTAGGCATAGCATTTATAATTATCTAAATTATACTCAAATATTGATTTTTCTTTTTCTATGGTAAGTCGCTGTATCAGGAATGTGCGTTCCATGAGGGGAAGGGTCTTATTGCTGAGCTCAATGTTGACACACAGTAGGTGCTCAATAAAGGGTTGTTAAATAAATAAAAGAAGGAACTTGGAGTTATAGAAAAGATGGAGGGGTCATTGTATGGATGGATGTCAGCCACAGTCTTAAAATGTTGTTGTTGTTGTTATGTGCTGTCGGCTAGGACCCGACTCATACCGACCCGTCCTTGCATTTCCAAGGCAGTATCACTACAGAAGTAGATTGCCCAACCTTAGAAACCTAAAATTAGTACTGAAGTTATTGATGAGGTCGGCCTCATACTAAAATATGGTCTCTTCTATCTGGAAAAAACTCCCACAAAGGATTCCTTTGGTGCCCAGTCATTCTTGGAATAAGACATTAAAACAAGAGTGTGTAAACACTGAGAGCAGAATTCCCGGCCAGTAGCACCAGCGCACAGCCCAGCAGGACATATTAAGTGGAAACATACATACAACTCAATTGCAAGCAGCTCTCCATCCTCTGCTTCTGATTAACACTCTCCTTCCCCCAGGCCTCTCAGCTCCTCTTTAGGAAACTAATCCTTTTTAAGGTAGTTGATGAGAAAATGCCCTCTTGTGGGCGTGACAGTGGACCACCTCGCCTGTGTTGACAATTTCTGAAAATGTGGCTATTCAAGAGAACACTTTCATTAGATTTAAAGGTCTTTTTTCCTTTACTTATTTTAATATAGCGATCCTTTGTTAAAGTGAAAATACATTTTTTAAAAGGCCATTAAACAGTGCTCAATTCACTTCTGCATGTCTAACTTCGAAATGCAGGTTCTGATTATCTTAAACAGCATCATCACAAAGATAATTACTCTCCTTTCTAAACTTCTGTACGATTTGCTAATGACTAGGTGACTTCTTCTTCTTTTTTCTTTTTTTTTTTTAAATCATCATCACCTAGAATCTGCCTCCTTTCTGCTCCCAGGAAACCATCACCTGAGATTGACAGGCAGCAATTGAAAATAATAAAATTATGTAAGATGAGCTTGTAATCACCAGCATTTCACAAGAAGCAAAATGCATTTCGCTCTGGCTGAGGAACAGAAAGTTTCTTCCTCATTTTAAATCTGTATCAGAGGTAAAGCCTTCTATTAAAACACAATTCTCTGTACACTTACAGCCTCTGGCAGACTGCCAAAGGACTATCATGGAGCTATTGCTGCAGAGAACCAGGATGTCAAAGGCATCGAGGAGCGCTCCTAAGAAAGAGGCGGCAAAGTCGCTCGAATTCTTGGGAGGCTCTGCAGACAGCCATCCCGCCCCTTGCGGCCAGGGCCCTCTGTAAGTGGAAACACACATGCACATGCACAGCCTTTCACTTAATCTTTCTGGAAGGGCATGAAGAAAATAAACATTCAGAAAATTTCTTCCCTGTTTTTGACTCCAGGCAAACACACTCACACACACACACAATTTGAGTTTCTTTGTTCCTTATCAATTGGTGTGTGTGTGTGTGTGTGTGTATTATTACTATCATTATTATTCTAGGACCAGTTAATTGTAACCTTTTTGTTGGCTGTAATTTAAAGGTACAAGTGACCACTTGGGGGCACAGTTATTTGAGCACACTGGCACTGCATTTAACCACGCAGGCTTCGAAGGTTTGAAGCCTGCTTTAGCTACCTTAAGGAGCTCTGGTGGTGTAGTGCCTAAGGCATTTGACTGCTAACCAGAAGACTGGCAGTTCAAACCCACCAGCCACTCCCCAGAAGGAAGGGTGGGCAATCTACTTCGGTAGTGATACCACCTCGGAAACCCAAGGAGGGGTTGCTATGAATTGGATCCGACTCGACTGCAGTGAGTGGTTTTTTTGTTTGTTTGTTTTAGCTACCTTAAAGAGAGCCCTGAAATCTTGGGTCATGTAGGAGCCCTAGGATGGAACACCACCCTGAAAGAATGATTCATTTAAGGTGAGTCTGAGATTCACTGTGGGAGATAATTTTATATGGAATTATATGAAATCTTTTTAATTCTTCCTCCATTTTAAAAACTGTTTATTTAAAATTTTCTTCTATATAATGGCCTTTCCATGTTTTCATCAGTGTTATTATGGCCATGTACATAAACACATATGGATCACTGGGGGGGGGGGGTAGTAAAAATTAACATTAGTATGATATTTAAATTTCTTTCCCTTGTTAAGTTTTAATTTTCCCATTTTGAAAAATATGCTGATTATTTTAAAATCTGGAATATTTAAAAGTGGAATGATGACTACTATTAATATTTTCAGCCTTTTTCTACATTTCTTTTTCTTTATATCCCTGTCATCATAGTATATGTACAATTTTGCCCATGATTTATGTCAGTTAACAAGTTTCCTTCTTAATTGAAAACTATTCTCTCAAATAACCAAACTCATGATAAAGTCCTTTTAGAAACTGTTTTCAATCATCCCAAAAAAGTGTTCTGCTCTGTATTTTTCCTATGGTTTTCTGATCAAAAGGAAGCCAAGGGATGGTTTCCATGCCACTTTTGCCATCCCTAGCTTTGGTGGCATAGTGTCTAAGGCATTTGACTGCTAACCAGAAGGCTGGCAGTTCAAATCCACCAGCTACTCCTCAGAAGGAAGATAGGGCAATCTACTTCCATAGTGATACTGCCACAGAAACCCAAGGAGGGGTTGCTATGAGTCAGATCCAACTCAACAGCAGTGAGTTTGATTTTTTTTTTTAAATCCTCCAAACAGGAGTCTCTGGGTGATACAAATGGTCAACATGACTGGCTGTTAACTGAAAGGTGGGTGGTTCCAGTCCACCAATGGGTGCCTCAGAAGAAAGACCTGGAGATCTACTTCTGAAAAATCAGCCATTTGAGCTCTATGGAGCACAGTTCTACTCTGACACACAAGGGGTTACCATGTGTCAGAATCTACTCATGATTCCTGAAGTATTCATGATTCTTGACAGTAACTGGTATTGGATCCTCCAAACCCAAACTGAGGACAGGTTTTCCCTAAGACAAACCAGGCTGGGCAGAGATGACCACGGGTGGGATGCAAGAGAAACACAACCTCAGGGAGGGAGGGAGGAAGGGAGAGAGAGAGAGAGAGAGAGGGAGAGAGAGAGAGAGAGAGAGAGAGAGAGAGAGAGAGAGAGAGAGAGAGAGAGAGAGAGAGAGAAGGGGATATGAAGAGGTGGATGGGGAGCAAAAACCAGGAGCCAAATATGGCTGGGTTTTCACCAGAGACACCCAAGGCCCAAAGACTTAAGATGAACACACACTAAGTTATTCTCTTAGATAGATTTGTGCCAGGTGTGTAGAGGAAAAGTGGAGCAAAGGTCATCTTTCTTGGCTGAGATTCAGATGAACAGTCGATTCACACCCTGGCAAAGGGATCCCTTATGGAGTCACACATTTCAGGAAATCATCCCTGCCTGTTCCATGTGACAAGAACCAACACACAGAGAGAGAAAACTCCACAGGGTTTTCACTTATTCTGTGTAGGCCTGCTTGAAACAGCACTGGATGATCAGCAGGAGAGGCTGCCTCGTCCAGACCCGCCCTCTCACCCTCCTCATACTGTTCGAAGATGTTCCCATGTTCTAGAATATTGGAGTTCCAGACCCAATTCAGCCTCTGTCTGGCAAGGTAAGGCATTCCCTTTCTCTGGGCCTCACTTTTCTAAAGTGTAAAATGTTCCCAGCATTGGCCTAGGCCCATAAAGGAGAATCAGCCACCAACCAAAACCAAACCTGTTGCCGTCAAGTCGATTCTAACTCATGGCAATGCCATATGTTACAGAGGAGAATTGTTCTCCATAGGATTTCCAATGGCAGTCATCCTTATGAAAGCACATCTAGAGGCCCTTCTTCTGTGGTGCTGCCAGGTGGGTTCAAATTGCCAACCTTTAGGTTAGTAACTAAAACTAACTCCCTGCCGTCGAGTCAATTCTGACTCATAGCGACCTCTTCCTGGGTTTCCTAGGCAGTATCTCTATGGAAGTACATTGCCCCAGTCTTCCTTCGGAGGAGTGGCTGGTGGGTTTGAACTGCCAGCCTTCTGGTTAGCAGTCAAATGCCTTAGGCGCTACGTAGCTGTCAAGTGCAAAACATTTGTACCACCTAGGGACCTTGGAAAATCAACAAAGGAATATCAATAAAAGGTGACACAATCAATTCCCCCAGAAGCTGGGGACTCACATGTAGCCCTGGTGAGTGATATGGAAAATCTGGGTCAGGTGACTCCCACAGACAAGGGATTCATCCTGGAATTTGCTTAAAAAGGCAAATGGGATCTTTACAGGGCAGAGAGATTGGCCAGACTTCTACAGAAGAAACAGGAGAGGAGAAATGAGGGTGTGTTGGCCTGGCCAGACAGAGGCTCTTTGGAACAATTCACAGTCCTTCTGTCCAGCAGTGTACCTCCCCCTGCTCTTCCAGTCATTTCAGGAGATAGTTCATCTTCACGAGAAGATCATTTCCTCTTTCCAAGGTCTCCTGTGCCCATGGGCATATGGGTGGGCAGGATTGGTCAGGTCCACACTTGCTGAGGTGGGCTCCACATGTGTCCCCTGCCAGTCAGATGAGCATCAACCTCACAGTCTCTGGTAAGAACATGGACCACTTACATCTCTCAGAGGTGGATTTAGAGCAATAAATCACAGAAATCACAGGTGCACACTGAAGGTGGGTCTTTCAAGCTTACCTCTCACAGTTGAGAGTAGATTAGTTTGCTCTACTGACAAATCTAGTTTGTGAGCATGTGGACTTGGGGTGAGGACTAGAGGTGTAAAGAATGAGTCTCCTGGATGGAGCGGCCTAGATAAAGGAAGGGAAGAAGAGCATCATAAACATCATAAACATGTCTTTGGAGGCCCCCCAATTTTTCCTGTTCCATGAGGCTTCTCCATAACCACAAAAACAAAAACAAAAACAAAAACCAGATGCCATCAAGTAGGTTTTTAACTCATGGTGACCCCATGTGTGCAGAGTAGAATTTCTCCATAGTGTTTTCAAGGCTGTGACCTTTCAGAAGCAGATCATCAGGCTTTTCTTCTGAGGTGCCTCTGGGTGGGTTTGAACTACCGATTTTTTGGTTGGTAGCCAAGCACTTAACTGTTTCACCATCTACAGACTCTTCCATGAACACAGCCCACCCCAACTGGTCCCTGTCTTGTATCTCTGCGCTGTCACTGGCTTTACCATAGAGCAACATTTAACCCTGTCACCCACACACTCTTGACTTGTACTGTCTACTACTTGAGCTGAGGCACTACTCAGGAACGTGGAAACAGGGGAAACAACTGATCTCAGCTGAATTCAGCTGTTTCATGACGAGGAATTTTGTCTAAGTTCCTGGAAGGCACGTATTACCCTCCCACCTCAACCCCTTAGGGGCCTATTACAGGCAGTACATGGGGCAACACAGATGTAGTATTATGATATGAGGTTAAGTATGCTCAAAGAGATTAAGCAGCTTGCCTGAGATCACAGAATCTCTAGGTGGCCCAGCTAGGATTCTGAGACCAGATCGACCTAGCAATAAGGGCACAGCTCTTAAGTATCAAGCCTCACTTCTTTATGAGATGAGACAATGCCCAGAAATGTAGAAATGGGGGAACCAACTGACCTTAGAGTTATACTATGACCTCAACACAGAATGGGTCACATCAGAGGTCAAACTCACCATAAAGAGAGGATGGCTCTCACACTTCAGTTCTAGACAAAGGCTTTAATATGGCTAAAGAAAGAACATCAATTGGCCCCCAAGTCCCTAAAACAGAATGGAAGAGGCTGAGGCTGAACTCAGAATTAGCTCCTTCCATCCCTAGCCCTCTCCCCTGTAGGCATCTAGTAAGTTCTGCAGCTGGCCACCTGAGCTGGGGATGGGTGCAGCAGGCTATCACAGCTCAGGAGAGCTGACCTTTAAGAACAACATTTCTGTTCTTCAGTTAACATTCAACAAGCGGCCCCCATCCAATCCTCAAGTGATTTAGCTTCTTGTGTGATGTGCCTTCAAGGGAGAAATCTGTTCAGGAATAACATGTGTCTGCTCCATATGATGTCGTATTTTTAGGTTAAATCAACAACACCAATACCTGGAGATCTCGCACCTCTGGGTGCTCCATCAGTCAAATACAATATCTGGTGGCGTAGTGCCTTAGACATTTGACTGCTAACCAGAAGGCTGGAGGTTCAAACCCACCAGCCGCTCCTCAGAAGGAAGACTGGGCAATCTACTTCCATAGTGATACTGCCTTGGAAACCCGGGAGGGGTCGCTATGAGTTGGACTCAACTCAACAGCAGTGAGTTTGGTGTTAGTGGGTTTTTTTTTTTTTTGAGCAATGAAACCTTGATGTGTGACAACCTCAGCCTGTGGGGACACTCCTGGGTGGCCAGCAAACATCTTCACTCATTGCGGCTGTCTCCAAACTACACTGTCACCAAATGCTCATCCAAAAGAGAATGGACATACATGCTGTGGTGCACTGTACCATGGAATCCTACTTGGCAATAAGGAGCACTTCTAAGACACATTATGAATCGCATCAACATTATATTGAATGGAACGAGCCGGGCACAGCTGAGAATCACTGTATGATTCTGCTTAGATGAAAGTCTACAATAGGCAAAACTAACCTAAGTTGACTAACATCAGAAAGTGGTTGGTGGGGGGGGATGAAGGAGGGTGGTTGAAGGGGGAATGATTGGAAAGGGGCATTTCTAGGGTGATGAAAATGCTTTTATATTTTGCTTTGGGTGGTGGTTACATAAGCATACAAAACTATCAAAACTCAGTGAAATGAATACTTCAGATCTGTGGATCTTACTGTATGCTAATCACACCTCAGGAGCTCTGGTAGCAAAGTGCCTAAGGCACTTGACTGCTAACCAGGAGGCTGGCGGTTCAAACCCATCAGCCACTCCTCGGAAGGAAGGTTGGACAATCTACTTCTGTAGTGATACTGCCTCAGAAACCCAAGGAGGGGTCACTATGAGTCGGGCTCGACTCAATGGCAAATAATAACAACAACAACAATCACACCTCAACTGAAATAAGTAAAGAAATGAATAAACAAATGCCATGCCTCGCACAGGGCTAAACATACAAGTACTCAATAAGGGTTGTTGAAGTACAAAAGTGAATAGTTCATTTTTTTGGTTGTCTGCTGTACTTTCTTCCTTTTTTTTTTTTTTAAATAATATTTAATTGTTGCTTTAGTGAAACTTTACACAGCAAGTTAGGTTCCCACTTGACAATTTCCCACAAATTATTCAGTGACATTGCTTACATTTTTCACAATGTGTTGATATTCTTTTTGTGTTCTGGTTGTTCTATTTCCAGTTTTCTAGTTTCCCTGCCCTCTTCTCATTTCCTTTATAGTAAATGTTGACCTTTTGGTCTCATACAGATTGTCTTCTAGTAAAGCACTGTTCTTATAGATAAAATCCTTTCTTTTGTGTGTGCCTCTGCTATTTTGCTAAATAGTGATCTCTAGGGATAGTTTTGGTTGATGGTTTAAAAAGTGCCTTAGGGTGATAGTCTCAGGGAGTCTTCTGGTCTCAACTGGTCCAGTGAGTCTTGCCTTTTTCAATAATTTAAGTTCTGTTTTGCATTTTTCTCCCATTCTATTCAGGACCATGTATTGTCACCCAGGTCAGAATGGTCAGTGGTGGGAGCTAGGCACCATCTACTTCTTCTGGTCTCAGGGTGGATGAGGTTGCGGCTTGTATAGGTTATCAGTCTTGTAGATTTTGGTTACCTTCTTACCCTTTTGCTCCTGATGAGATGAGACCAATAGCTGTATCTTAGATGGCTACTCACCAGCTTTTAAGACTCCAGATGCTATTCATTTCTAAAATGAACAGATTTAACTATAACTTTGCACAGTACTGAGAGCCAAGTCCTACCCATCCCCCCACTGTCATATATTAAGTTCCCACAGGCAACCTGCTAACTCCATCCCCCATGGCCTATTGGTCACACCGACACAAGAACAGAACTAGATAGTCAACTATGTCTCCTTTCCCTTGGATCAAGGAGAATATACTTGGCCCAGGTGTCTATACCTGAATTCAGCTATCAAAAAAATGCTTCTGGAGACCAGACATTCTGGCAGGCAGACCAGGGATAAGAACAGCTGAGAACTGCACCTCTCAAGTGGTGATTCACAATTCAGTGACTGCCCACCTCACCCCTGCAGCCACCCCCAGGAGTTCGCTAACCTAGGGGTGCCAGAACAGACCTGGTCAGACACCTGCGGTGGAGAGGAGCTATCCCTCCAGATCACAAGAGAGATAGTGACTTTACAGAAAGGAAAAAGGTAACTTCCATGAAATACGGTTTCCATGAAAATAATCTTTTCTCCCCTGGGGGTAAATAAAGAAATTTTAAGTCTTAGTGCCATTTGATTGTGGAGAAAGGCAGCTTTCCTGTGTCTCACGAAGCAATCCAGGTGCTTCTTTTTTGCAATATGTTGCTGTAGATTGAGAAGCTTTGGCGCTTCCTCTTGGCACACCTAGGCTTCAGCAAGAAATATGTTCCTTTCTCAGTCTGAATATTATTCAAGTTTTGATGATTAAAGCTAGTTGGAACAGCATGAACCAAATACATTATAGCACACTACCTACGGCAGGATCTTCACTAGCAAGATTGGTCAGGCATACACTTTAAACACAGCCTCCTGGCCTAACTATCCCAGCTCCCAAATGAAGCACTTATACTTCCCAAATTCCATGCCACTTACTTTTGGTTCAAAAGGCCAGCATCAGAGTGTGGTTGTCTTATATTTCTTTATATCATCCAAATAAGCTAATTCAGTGGCAAAATAACCTACTAAAAGGTCCAACAGTGTGATATTGCTACAAAATGGCCTACAAATGTGTGTGTGAGGTTCCTGAGCTAAGACTCTGATGCTTTCATTAATCATCAGGAAGACTGATGGCAGTCATGTCCTGGGAACGCAAACCACGCAGCTGCTCCTGCTGAAGTAAACACTTCTGGACTGCTTACCTTTTTGCCACTTGTTATCCCCAAAGTTACAAATTTAGCCTCACTGGTGAAGGATTCTAGATCAGAGTTATTTAAAATCACTGTTCATACTTTGGAAAACAATCACATCTAGGGTCTCACCTACACTCTACACCTATCAGTGGTGAAAGACCAGGTTTTTGTCTTCGGTTTGTAACTCAATTCATCAAGAAGCAAAACATGGTCCTACCACGCATGGCTAGAACACAGCTCACATTTATATACAACTCAATCAGCCATTCACCATGTAAACCAGATGCTGCCCAAACTAGTCTATACCTTGTTCAATGAGATGAGCTCATTGATCATGCTCTTGGTTGTCAAGGCACTGTCAAATGGAATAAAAGTTTCTAAATGCTTACTCTCAAGCTATCTTGCCACAGGCTGCTCACAGTCTGTGGACTGGCACCAGTCTGCAGATCATAATTTGAATAGCACCATTTTCTATTCTGGATCAAAGGTGGACTGGCTTGGAGGGACTGGTCAATGACAGCATCCAAAGCTATTGGGTGACTAGGCAGACCCATATGGCCTGTGGGTTGTGGCTATAGCAGTGTTCATACTCAGGAAAAGTTCTTCCTGTTCTAAACCAGTCATTGATCTTACTCCACCCTGCTCTCTATGGTCTTCTTGGTTAGTCTGGAAGCTCTCCTGGTTAGACTGAGATGTCTCCTCCCCATCTTACTTCACTATACCTCACTGAACTTGAATATCTGAATATTGAATACCCAACATGTGGCAGGTCCAGGGCTAAAGACAGAGACAGTTGTTGTCCTCAAGAAGACTATGATCCCCAAGATAAGTCTAAAAAATAACCACTTGCTCATGGGATTTGTAGCAGAACCCGACCCACTGATACACAGAAACAGCACTTACAATACACCTGACACTATTCTAAGCACTTTGCAAACATGAACTCATTGGCTCTTCACACACTGAATCCTCATATATTCACATCAGTAGATCCCAGGAAGCCTTCTGACCACAAAAAAAGTAGTCAGTCAGACCTAAGCCTAGAAGGTAAACTCAGAACCAAACTTTTGCTCAATTTACAAATAATAATGGTAGTAAGTTTAAGTGTGAAGGTTTTTGAAACCCTACCAGTGGGGCTCTATTTCTTTTCATTTATTTCACACTTTAAAATAAAATTAGCTGGGCTTTGACTAAAGAAGCTCTGGTGGTGTAGTGTTGTAAGGCATTTGGCTGCTAACCAGAAGGCCGGTGGTTCAAACTCACCAGCTGCTCCACAGGAGGAAAATGAGGTAATCTGCTTCCATAAAGATTTAATGCCTTGGAAACCTAATGGAGGCACTATGAGTCAGAATTAACTCAGTGGCAGTGGGTTTGGTTTTGGTTTTTGAGACCTCAACTTATTATGTTACCTATTGTAAGCAGTAAGCAATGTGGTTAACCATGTGATTATTTTGTTAATCTAAAAACCAATTTATATTCCATATAAAAGGGAATACTGGCTGGTCCTGAATGATTCGTCTGTCCTCTCCCTTCTCCACAGGTAGGCAGTTGTCTTAAAACTAGCTTATTCATCACCTTATACCAACCAGCACACATCATGGGTCTGGCACCCAGGCTTGTTCACCCAACCTTGGGTAAATTCTTTGCCTCTCCAGACCTTACTTGCAGGATTGGCACCTTGTCATCTATGTCACAGGGTGAACAACAAATGAAATGCCACAAGTGAAAGGAAGTTCTCTTTCTATTGCACTTACTTAGTAAGTAGTTATGGAATCTACACTCATTCAGAAGCTCCAAGAGCTGAATATGTATCATTAAAATTCCCTAGGAGGCTAAGATCAGCTGCAGTTTTGATCCTAAACTAAATGTTCAAAGCTGGGAGACTGGAAAACAGAAGGTAAAAGAGAAAAGTAAGATTTTTTTTTTTTTTTAAATCCAAGTATCACTATTCCCCACCACTTTTCAACATGACTAAATGTACAAAAGGAAAACACAGATATTCTGGCAACTGTTCGTTCTCTGATTTGGCCTTGAGCTTGGCTAGCTTTTGTTTTTCACAAAACTGAGACACAGAATTCTCTTGCATGCTCTTTTCCTGCCTTGCACCCAACGTGCTTCTAAAAGATTGGTGGGGATTTCGAACCTTCCAAGAAGTACAGCCCTGGCTTTAAGAAGAAAAGGAAAAACTCACTTGGCTTTACTTTTGGGGCAGAAACAAGCCCCAGGAGGAAGGAAAATAGGGAGGAGGGACTGGAGCTGAAGAGCCATCACACAGGAGTGACTCATGCCAACACAGGACAGCTACAGCGGGGTCTTGGCCCAGCTCTGAGCACAACCCTCTACAGTCTGCTGACCTCACAGAGTGTTTCCTGTCTCACCATTTGATTATAGGTTTGATTACAGGCACTCTAACTGGGCCTTTGTCACAGCCATCTCAAACTCCAGAAGTCACTAGTTGGCTAAACACAGCTTGGAAACGTTAAAGCAGGGAGAAAACAGAAAATAGTATCGAGTTACTTAAGACTACTCACAACTTTAGTCCATCTCCAGAAAAACTAATATAAAAAGTAAAAAGTAGGAATGAAGTTGGAAAATACAGTGGTACTGCTTTTTCACAGTTGTCTCTATGATTTCAAATGTTTTATTTTTCTTTAAAACAATGTATTTGTGAATTGTTGTTGTTGTTGTTATGTGCCATCGAGTCAGCCCTGACTCATAGCGACCCCTCCTTGGGTTTCCGAGGCAGTATCACTACGGAAGTAGGATTGCCCAACCTTCCTTCCGAGGAGTGGCCGGTGGGTTTGAACCGCCAGCCTTCTGGTTAGCAGTCAAGTGCCTTAGCCACTATTACCACAATTTAAAAAATGTGAGTGGGGGCAACACTTGCGAGTAGGTGTGATATGAAGGACAGACTTGTTGTCAACTCTCAAAAGTGCCAAATGCATTCAAGTTATCTCTGGAATGATGAAGCTCCTAGAGAAAATTAGTCTTCAAAGTCTCAAGTCATAATCCTAGAAGATTCCATTCAGATTAGTTAGAATTCATCAATAAGCATATTTTATAGATATATATGCCTAAAATAGCATCTAAAATTCCACACAATGACAAACTATGAATGGAGACCATCACAGCCACTGAATGGAAAGGAAATCCAACAGCTAGGTATCGATGTCTATTATCTGACACTTTCTCTTGGCATAAATGTATCCAGGCAAACATTTTTACTGTATAGCTTTGTGCCAGGCACTGTGCTAAGCACTGGGATGCAAGAGTGAACAAGACCAGTGCAGCCTTTAGTAGTTCTGGTAACAGTTTTTGCATTGTTTCACTCCTTGATTTGCTATTTATTTACTACTCTGGCTTAATATGGAAATGGGACCTAAAAGTTTTTCGTATCAGCCTTCCAGGAACCCAGAGTAAAAGGAAGCAGATGGACAGATTGAATAGTACAAAGAATGCTGGTCAGATCTGATTAATGTTCTTATACTAATCGTGTTCCTTCTAATAGAATTATTTTACTTAAAATGTGAATTAGCACAGACAACACAGTACCTAACATACAATAGTTAGTGTGAAGTGGTGAAGGTATCCAGTGGTATAAATGTAAAGACCCAGTCTGGAGTATCAGAAAAACAAAGACACATACAGAGAGAAAGGAAAAGATAAGACAGACTTTGATGGCTGACAGATCTGAGTTCAAACCCAGCCATACAACTTGGCTAAATGTATGGCCTTAGGCCAGCTGATTACCTCTTTGAGTCTCATTGTCATTTGTAAAATGTGGATAATCCCTCCTCGCAGTGTTGATATGAGGATTAGAGATAATATATGTAAAGTACTAAAATATAGTGGGCAGCTATAGCTGGAAGCTATTATTACGATATTTTGGGGTTTGATAAAGGTTTGGTGATTGAATAATAGGTAGATTAGTTGACCTCTAAAATTCACATCAACTCCAAAATTACATTAAAAATGGATTTTAAAGGTTCATACATTAAATAAACTCTAGGGTATTTTTAACTACTAGAATTGTGATGCAAATCAGTTATGCTTTTCAGAGTAAGTACTGATAATGAGACTCATAGAATACAATATATATAGGTACTCTTAGGTACCATGAAAACTTTTGTGATCAAAATTTAATAGGATAGGCGTCTACAATTTCTGACTACTCTAGGGGTTGCTGCTGCCTCTTTTACCACAACTACTTCTAAACTCTCCTTTGCAGAGCACCTCTCTAGGAAAGACACCATGATGCAGGTTTTACTAGAGTTCTTTTAACCTTCATAGCCACCCTAGGTAGTCACTATTATTATCTCCATTTTCATATAAGAAAACTGAGGCTTAGTGAGATTAAGGTCTTTCCAAGGTCACAGTAGGCATCAGAGACTGGACTTAAACTCTGACACTAAGCCCATGCTTTTATCCATTCTGCAATATCGCCTCCACTCAGCAAGCCCTAGAAGCAAAACAAGAGATTGGAGGGGCTTGTGAGGACATGCACACACAGAAAAAGAAGAACAAATGTCAGTAACACCTACTGCATTCATTATCTGACTGTTCGGTCTTTGACTGCAGCAGTTTCACCAAGTCTCTTAAACAGTGACTAATATCGTATGTTAATGTAAACACTGCTCTGTATGTGTGTGTGTATACACACACATATACATGTCTTTAAAGGGTCAAAGATTAAAAAGTTTCAAGAATTATAGAAATAAATTATAAAAACAGACATTTGTGGGGCCAATGACCAATGGCAGTCCTTAAATGTCCGGGGAGCTGTCTTATCCAAACCAGATCCTCTACTGTAATAATGTTCCAGCTGTTCTGGTTCCAGCTTCTGAGCTATCATCTGTTGCTGCAGAGTCAAGAATCTATGAACCATTTAAATTTCATGCAGATGAAAATAAGAAATCTGTCCCTTTCCATCTCAATGGCAGAAATTCCCCATAACCATAAAGTTCATTGCATGAATAACTTCCAATGCTCAACTTGCCTTTTCTTAATTTAGAGCTTCAAGTTCCCCCTTTTCATACCATTTCCTTGAAGAAATCACAGACCACTTTTCTGATCTAGGACTTTGGAAAAGTGAACATGTAGCTGTTTAGAAAGAACCACAGAGTTTCCTTTAAGAGTGGTCCTAACATCTGCATTTTTGATCCAATGGGCAGTAAAGAATTCTGAAACACTTTTCTTTCTTCACCAAGATTACAACCATTTTCTTTTTTAATGGCAAAATTTACTTCAAATGGAAGTACTTTCCAGGATTATGCTATCTAACTTTTTAGCATATTAGGAGATAACCCTAAAATTTCCTGAATAATAACAAATGACTCTTCTACACAAACCACAAATATTCACCCAGTTTCCTAACATTTGTGTCTACGTGCTAAAGAAAACCCGGAGGACGTATGATTTCTCCGTCTACAAGGAGATCACATGCTCTTTAATTGCCCTGCATAGTTGCAGCTTTGGTTTATCCTCAGTTATCATCACCAAGGGCTGGATTTTTTATTTGTCGTATTTCTTCCTTCCCTACTCCCAGCTAGGCATTTAGTTGACTGATTATAGAATCACAAGGTTGGCTATAATTGTTTCTCCATCTGACTTTGAACTTAAGTGTTCCAATTACTTTGCCAGATCCTAATAAGTCAGTAGCGTGCTAATGCTTTCCTTGATATTTCTGAAATATACAGGCTTGTGATTAGCATGGGACTGCATCATTAGAGAGCCAAGTTGAAATGGGTAAGTAAAATCACCTGCATTTAAATAAAACTACCTGTACAGTGAACTTATAATTTTACTATGATTTTAGGGACACTTTACCACTGTGACTAAAGGTATGTTATATCAGGAATGGTGTACCAAACCTTCTGGCTTTGGTCGCTATTAGAGCGAAAAAATTGTAGAAGGGTAGGCCCACTCCAATATGTAAAGTCTTGAAGTCTTTCTGAGCTAGATGTAGCCAAAGAAAGACACAAAGAATCTTTGAACCATAACAGGGCAGGAAAAAAAGAAAGAAGAGAAAACAAGAAAAGCCTTTAGTCATTTCTGTTGGATCGGATTGAAGTCTCTGGGCCATAAAGAGAGAAAGCTTTATGAAAAGCCTACTAGAAAAAATATCCATACACACACAGACACACAACAAATGAGATGCTAAAAAAACTACATTAGCATCAGAGGTGTATTTGAGTCTGTTAATAATAATAATAATAATAATAATAATAATAATAACACCTTTATATCTGTGTGGAACAAGGGATGGTGTAAACTTTGGAGAAGTAGCTGAAAAAAGGAAATACTTTAAACTGAGAATGATTTGCAGCTAAATCAATTGATAAAGAATGAGGGGAAAAAAGATAGTAAAATTAAAATTGATGCCAAAGATTTATAAGGCTGACTAAGTAAACAAAAACGGAATGGATCACCATGGAAATGCATGAATATTGAAATAGGCAAGATCTGAATAGACTAATGATATGCCTCACTGAGACTGACAGGTGTTGATAACAACTGTGACACTCAATCCACACCAACATCCACACTTCTAACATGTTTATTCCTAGAAAACAAGGGCTAGATCGAAAGATTCCTTTGGTACTAGCTTATGAACAAAATACATTTTCTAATCTTAAAGGGACTGCCTCAACTCTCATCTACTTGAAAAACAAAAAAGATTTTATCCATTTGCTTTCTAGATATGAGGAGCTGCAGTTACCAGAAGTCATTCTCTTGGGTTCTACTAGTCTTTGTTCCAATAAACCTCTCACAAAACTGAATTCACAGTTTTGCTTATCTCCCACACCGAGTACTTGAAGTATGACCACCACTCATTAGAAACATAATTAAAAAGACACAACACTAGATTCCCCCCCCCATCACATACAGATGAAAACCAATAACCCTTAATCTGTTTGCTACCATGACTACCATAGGATATTTTATTTCAGGAAAACTCTAGGTATTTCGTTTGGAAGTGCTTGCAAATGAAAGTTGGAGACCTATAAATTTCAGTAACTGTGTCAGAAATGGAGAGACTGAACAGCAGAAAAGGTTTTTCTTAATTACGGACAAATATGGTTTATAAGACGCTTGCATAGAAAAGTTATTAAAATTGGCTAAATACATTAGCCCATAAACCAATTTGAATGCCATCAAATTCATATAGAGTTTAAGGGTACATATGCTAGTAATTCCTTGATTTATAGCAGGGTGATAAATCAGGTGTACTCTGGAACAATGTTTGGGCCAGGGACCATATTCATCAGTGGCATACAATTCCATACCTGTATAAACACCTAGAGTAAGTGACTGATCAAATATATGCATATCAACCCGCGTTTAAAGCAATCATCTGTGTGTTCCCGATAAGTCTCAGGATGAACAATATGTAAAATAATATCGTCTTCAAAAAAGAATGAGAAAGTTAACTCTACCTCTCCCTAGCATAATTAAAAAGAAAGAAAGAAAGAAAACAGAAATGAGTCGGATAAATTGAACATATTGTGTATTCATTCTAAATGAAAATAACTCCTTAAACCTGCCCTCTCTTAGAGGTGAGACCACACAGCAAGGGAAAGAACTCTGTAGTGACTACACAGAAGATTTTAAAGAGAATGAAATTAGGGTAAATACAGCTATAACCAGGACAGATCTGTCACTCTAAGAGGAGTCCGAGTCCCAGTGTTGCTCGGCTGAGAAGCTGGAGACTCCAGCAGTGGAGATTCAACGCTCCTGAGGTGACGAAGTGGAAGTTTCGCGGGTAACGGCAGCTTGGCGTGTACAACGGTCCTTCCAGAGCCGAGGTCTCGCCTAATGCTACCTAAATACCTGCGTCCACGGTTCGCCCCGGGCGCGCAGCGGCGCAGGCACCGGAGGGAGGGAGGAAAGCGTTTGGAGAACCGTAGAGATGGCAGCGGCGGCGGCTCCTCACCCATTCGTATCTCTCAGGACCAGCAGGAGGACCCGCCAACTGACTGTCTTTTCCATTCGGTCCAAGCGTCCAGGGACAATTGGCTTTCAGCAGGCGGACCCAGGCATCTGAGACTGACATTTGTCCCCCATTTCCTCCTTCGAGACGGCTGGCCTCAGGCAGGCAACGCGCTCCTTGCCTTCTCCAACCAACGCAGCCCTGACGAGCCCGGGACCTGCCCCGGACGTACCCGCCTTCGGTTCAACGCTACCAGCCCAGGCGAGCACGCCCCTCTCTAGGGACCCGGTGCAGCCGCTGCCCAGCGCAGGCAACCACGCCGCGACCAGAGATAACCCTTGCGCTCTCGGCCCGCTCCAGGCCACCAATACCGTGACGTGAGCCTTCCGCCACCCCCCGCAGCAGTCGGGGTGTGCATTCACCCTCCCACACTACACATCATCCGGTCCACACTATCCCACACATAAACAACCTCTCCTCACCAGACAACACATTCTCGCCCCTCCACCATCCCCGTAAGCTTTCCTTTCGCCTCGCCTCCCCCCCCCACGTCGGCATCCACTAGGTGTTAAGGGATGCGGGGGGCGGGGTGCACAACAAGGTATGTACGGGTTCCCTCCCATGGTTTTCAAGCTCATCTACCTCGAAAGTTACTTGGGTTTGAGCGAAGAGATCCAGTCCCTAAATGCAGAGTCTGAACGAAGACGCGAAGGGGTAGAAATCCCAACCTGGCTCCTCAGTGCACAGTCGCGCGCACCTCCCCAAAGAGCTGGGCGCGCGGGCGCCCCCGGGGTCCATCCCTCCAGTGCTTCCTCCGGGTCCCCAGCCTGGCCCGGGCCCTGGGCCGCACTGTGGGAGGTGGCCTGGAGAAGGGCGCGCGCTGCTGAGCCAGGAAAGGGGCTGCCCCGCCCGGGGTCACACTTGCTTCCAATACCCCTACCACCGCGACACTGGCCCCAGGAAGCCTCTGTGCATACACACCCGGGGGCAGGAAGTTTTTCCCCCCTTTTTCTCCCTCTGAAGCAGCGCAGACGCAAGGGCTCCTGCAGCCTTACGAGTCCAGACGCGGGAGGCTCCTGCCGCCGCCGCCGCCAGAGCCGAGCCCAGCGTTAAAGGTTCCCGGGCCCGGTTCTTAAGCCTGGCCCGGCTCCGTGAAGCCGCCCGGATCCTAGGTCCCCAGAGCTGCATCCTTCGCCCCAAGCCCAGAGGAGCTCTTACCTCTGGCCGCACCGCTCCGGCCCCGACCCGACGCGCAGAGATCCCGGGGTCGTGGGTGGGCGCAGGAGGACTGATGGGTCGGGGTCGGGGTCGGGGACAGCGCCGGCGGCTAGCGGTAGCTGGGGCCGCTCGGGTCCTGGCCAGGAGAAACGGATCCAGGTCCACCTCCTCGCGTTCTGGCTCTGCGCCGTCTCCCCCTTTTCCTTCTCCTCCTCCTCCGCCGCCGCCTCCCGGCAGCCCAGGGAGGATGCCCGGGAGAGGCAAGTCAGTCCTTCTGCCTGTCAGCCTGTGCGGCTACGCGCGGCGCGGCGCGGCTCTCACCGAGGCGGCGGCGGCGGCGGTGGCTCCGGCAGCATCGCCCCCGCCCTCTCCCCGCAGCC
>NW_006921645.1:9732023-9744354 GCF_000298275.1 Orycteropus afer afer | reverse complement strand
TCCGGGCGGGGGCTACGCTCAGGCGCAGCGGGTGCTGGGGCTGCAGGCGGGCGCTGCGGAGCCGGGGCCGGGGCCGGAGCTGCGGCTAGATCCGCGGTGACGGTGACGGCGGCTGCGGCGCGGGGGCTGGCGCGGCCGCTGCGCGGGGACCATGCTCCCTTCTGGCTCGCTCCGCTCCGGGTACCGTCTGCTTTAGCTGCGAGGGAGGCGGGCTTCGGCGCGCAGCCAGGGGCGGGCGGAGCCAATCACGGTCGCCGGAGTGGGAGGGGGTGGAGGGTGGGTGAGGCAGGGCGCCCCCGGCCCGGCCGGGTGCGCTGCTCCCGGACCCGAGGGATCCCCGGCAGCTTCGCGCTTGGCCCAGGGCGGAGTGCTGGCGGGTGGGTCCATTCGTCCGTCCGCCGCCCCTGCCCCACGCCCCTGCAGTGGCTCCTGGCTCGTCCGGCTCCGCAGCCGCGCCCGGCGGACGCTCGGCGCGTGGCACCGGCTGTTGTGCCTGTGCCTCTGGCCCCACGGGCCCACGGCTGAGGACCGGGACTGAGAAAAGCTCCCTGACTGCTCCCACCCAACACCTGAGGAAACTGGCAGAAAAGTTTGAGAAAGAAAACTCCAATCGTCTTTCAGCTTCCGCCCTCCCTATGGCAGTCCAGTCGCGAGGAAGGAGCAGAAATTCTCCAAATCTCTGAAGGATCATAACTAAATATAAAAATCCTGTCCACACCAACCCTGAGCCTGCACTGACTCTCCTGGGACTACACCAACTTTCCTGTTTACACTGACCCTCCTGAATTTACATTTGCTCTTGCTCTAGGTGTTTAGACAGCCTCTCTCAGACCACACCAAACATTCCTGTCTACACGGACGTGCGCCTCCCTTCCCCGCAGCTCGCCTTCACACCATCTACACTGACTTTTCTCAGTCTCATTCCTTTTGCCTACACGTTGGCTATCTACACAGGTCCTAACTTTACCTCTAAGTTGGCTTGCCTGGAGGCCTCTGGCCTCCCTCACTGAGGGCTCTTCCTTTAAACTAGAATGCTTCATTTCAGCACCAGACTTCCCTTCCTCTGGTAACTCTCTTTAGATCTGCTTTTCATTCCTTGACCTCACTCTCCTCCCCTACCTTTCCCTCATCTAGTTTTGAATTTCAGAGGAAATATCAGTTCTCCTCATCTTTCCCCCACTCACAGCCCCAGCCTGAAGGTGAATGGGCCTCAAGCCCAGGCCCCAGCCCTCGGATGCTGAGGCTTGGGAGGACATTGGGGAGGGTGAGGTAAGGTATGGCACCTCTTCCTATTGGGCCTGAACTGGGAGGGGCTGGCCTGAGATGGCTTTGCCAGACCCACCCCCAAGTATCAGGGCAAACAAAGGACTTGGTTAGTAAATCCCTCTCTCTCAACTCTCTCCTGTGATGTCAGAATCCAGGCCTCTGCTCTCCTTGGCTTGTAAACTCAGTGTAGGGATTGTGCCCTCTTTAATATCTTGTAAGAAGCAGAGTACAGTGTTGGGGCTGATAAATAATAAATAATAATCTACTGAGGGTAGCAGCAGTACTGTCAGTGAAAGGGAACGAGGACACAAGGGAAATGGCCCATTGGTGCTGAAGTAACTGTATTTCTTGAAAAAAATATAGTGAAGTTTTGGTATGTCAAAGGCTTGGGGGAAGGGGCGGGGACTAAAAGAAAAAAAATAAGCACTATAGGGAAGAATCCACCTCCAATGATGGGGTCAGACAGGAAAACTAGTGTGTCATTAAGAGAGGGTGACAGAGGGTGCTTTAAAGGGGGCACAGGGTGGGGATAGGGGAAGAAAGCTCCTCAAGGATTCTCAAACAACACGTGAAGGTGAATGATGAATGTGGTTTAATATTTAAAATGGTGCATGAAAATTGATAGCAGGAAAACATAGATGGTAAAAAGGAAAAAAGGATTACTTGGACTTCAAAAAAGGTACATAGGTAGGAGCTCAAGCAAAAAGCAAAGAGAAAGAGGACAGGGCTGAGCCAGTGTTCATTCACACTGTAGGAGACCATCCTGTGAAATAATCTACATGGACCCAGCAACTGTGAACATGCAGGAATCCACCAGCTACACTCTGGAACAGCATCATGTTTGGCAGTGTAGGGATTATAGAAATGTGGCGAAGGTGTGCAGGATCTGTGATACATTGAGATCTGACAATCTGAGGCACTTAGAATGTCTTGCAGATAATTTTGAATGATCCTCAAATGAAAGAGAAAAAGCATGCACTCCAAAATTTCTCCCTGAGCTACACCTCTGTGTGAAGATGGCAGGATTCTCCCAATTTCTCTGCTAGCATTATCAGAAAAGGGAGGCTGCGCTGAATCCTCATCCATCTAAGACCTTAAGAAACCACCTCCCTTAGGTGATACCAAGGGTGCAGATTCTTGAGTAATGCAAAGCCTCCAAGGTTGGAACTTGGTAATAGCTCACTGGGGGTGCCAGCTTGACAGGGAGAATGAGAAAAGCTGTGTGAATTAGAATCACAGTGGGCTTTCCTGTCCTCTCAGTACCCCACCCTTCTTCTATCCCCAGAGCCTGATTGCAAATAAGGATTTCCAGAGTTGGAAACCAAGATCTTCCTCTGCAGTGGCACCCTGCCCAGCTAGTGGCTGTTTACGAAGGGTCTGCTCTGGTCTACATATGAGTTCCGTTTCATCTGGAGTACTGTTGTTCTTATCATGTGGCCCAATGCAAACAGGGCCTTGGTAAGGTAAATTTGATCTGCTCTGTGTTGGGTAAGGGATCTGTTCTCTGTCTGCCTCCATGGTGCTGGTGTCTGGGATCTGTTCTGGGTTGTTCACCTTCCAGCTCTGTGGTACGTAGAACATGCTCCATGGTTTGCATGGATCTGTGTGGTGGTACATGGGATTTGACTGATATTGCACATAGGAATATCTTTTGCCCTAGTTAAAAATTGCTCCAGAAAAAACAGGATCAGCTCTGTGGGTGTGCTCCAGAAGCCAGTCCTCCCTGTCCTGCCAGGGATGTCCCTAGCTGGTCTTGGGATAAGGACTAATGTATACGCTCCAAGCACATGCGTTGTAAAGGAAACAGCCTGTGATACACAAGGAAGTAGTTTGGAAAGCTCCAAAATATCCATTCCCTGCTTAAGGCACAGATAATTATTTGTGCAGTCAATCAGACAAGGGGCTTTGGCTAGAAAGGCCACTACTGTGACTTAGGGAACCACCAGACAAAGCCACATCAGGATCACCTGGGAGTGTCACATATGTCCGCTGTGGCTGAGATGAACTTCTTTCATTACTTATAATATTAATAAAAAGCACAACAAAACTATCTTTCACTGAGTGACTACTATATGTCAAGCATTTTTCAGGTATTCTATCCATGTTATCTTGCTAATCATCACTGAAACTTATGGAATTGGTATTGTTAGACCCCAAAACTTACATCACAGAGAGGGTAAGTGATTTCCTGCTATCACACAGCAGCTAAGTGGCAGAGGTAGAGAGTGAGCTTGGTTGATTCCAAGGCCTATGCTCTTTCAATACATTCACTACCTGGCAAGACGAATGCAATTTCTTTTGCCATTAGCCCAGTGCTTTTCCCTTGGAATAGACACGGTGGGTGCTGATTTTGTCTTTAACAGCAGCCTGTCCTGGACGCAGAAGTTGAAATCAGTCTCAGAATGCAGAGAGGACTGATAGAGAAGGGCGGCAGGAGTCACTTTGATTTCTGAAAGCACAGGTCACTGGGACAGAGGCAACCTCATCAGAGACCTTGCGATTTGATGGGACATCTGTTTCCAGGAGCACAGTGGGTGTGAACAAAACAGGAGCCAGCCTCTGTGCTGGCTGGGATTTTGTGTTTGCTGTTTTGTTTTTCTAACATTATGCTTCTCTAAAACCACCCCCATTTGGCATCAAAAGTGTTCATAAATCCTACACAAGCCACTATCCCTCCAGTAGTTAATCAATCCATAAAAGTCCATTTAACACCTACTGTGTGTCCAGCATTTCAACCCCATGGTGTTGATTAAAGCAGGAAGTAAGAAGTCACAGCTGCTGAATTTTCACTGTGGCCACCTTGCTCTGTGATGTGTCACAAGACACATGCCAATCGTTCAATCAAGCATTTACTGAAAACCTCCTGGGTATTCAGCTCTGTGCTGGGTGTTGTCAGGAATATACAAAGATACAAGGTGGCTTACCCTTGTCCGGAGTCCCTGGGTGTTGCAAACGGTTAAACTACCAGCTGGAATGTTGGTAGTTCGAACTCACCCAGAGGTGCCTCAGAAACAGGCCTGACCATCTGCTTCCGAAAGATCACAGCCTTGGAAAACCCTATGGAGCACAATTCTACTCACGGAGCACACATGGGTTCCCATGAGTCAATATCAACTCAATGGTGACTAACAAACAACAAAATCATTTGCTCATTTTTACCCCCAATACAATACTTGGTTCTTTTCTTGACAAGGGTTAAGATAATGGCAGGTATTATCAAAGGATCTAATGAAGAGCTTAGTTATACGGAATAGCTCCAAGTGCTATAGGGAGTCAAGGAGACAGATGATTGACAAGAGTTAGGCTGGTCAGGGGCGGCTTCCTGGAAAAGGCAGGTGTCGGACTGGACCTGAGAGCGAAGAAGTTTGCCTGGGAGATGGAAGAGGTCCTTGTCTGGCTTTAGGGGAAGGTGGGGGCCAGGAGAAGGTAACCTTGCTAAATTAAGGGACTCATCACTGTATGATAGTTTAAGGACTATGACTTGCTTTTAAAAGTCATTTTCTTTGGGTGAAAATGTATTTTCCTCTTTTGACCAAATCAGTAAAATATTAGATTCTAAGACTCAGAATGAAACCTTTATCTTTTTTTTTTTTTTTTTTTGGTATTCTAAATGGCAGGAATTCAGCACCTTTTTTTGGTACCAGTTGTTTGCAGGTGGCAGGAGTGCTAATTAAACAGAGCCAATAACAATTTTCCTGGGTGACTCTGCCTCCAAAACTGACGGCAGAGACTGTTCAGGCTTTTGAAGATGACGGTTTCGTCCACAGTGGTCTGAAGGAATGGGACTTAATTGTTCCTCAATAAATATTCATTGTCAACTTATCCACAATGATCAGAATTCCCTTTGTTTACCATGCTTAAGATTGGGCCAGTGTTTTTATGTGAGAGAGTGCAGAAATATACCCATATGACTGGTATGATAGATTGTAAAGAAAATTTAGTTTGAATTTTAGAAGATTCTTTTACTCGTTGAGCCATATTTGCCAAGGGAAAAATTCAGGAGACTTGAGAGAAGATTGAACTTTCATAGCTCTTTGCATAAACGCATTTTTCAGCTTTGTTAGGAACAAAGAGGTGCAGTGCAGTGAATTGCTTGGTATGGCCCTTCTAGCCATGGTCTCTGTGACTCCCACTAGATGACTGGGTGGTACTACGCAAATGTGAGATACTTGTAGACTACCCAGGGGATTGGATAGCTTGCTAATAATGTAAATAATTGCATGGCACTCTTCTTGGGATGGGACCATGTAAATAAGATGTGAAACACTGATGTGAGGATTAGTCAGTTTTGCCATCCTACTAGGCTTACAATAAGCCATCCCAGAGTCAGAAAGAGGGAACCTGACTATCACCAAGAAGAAGAGATAGAAGAAGAGCAGGACCTTTGGACCTGAGGTCCTTGCATTAGGAACCTCCTAAGATCCAGGAGACAGAGTACTAAGAACACCAGAGATATAGTGAGAAGCTGTGGCAGAGACTTGGCAGCAGCAGGAGACAGCATGTGGGCTTCTGGATCCACAGAAGCTGAGGCTGATTGGCAGAGTGGGGTGCCTCTGGATACTAATCTCAGAGTTAAAAGAGCTTTGTAACACTTGCCTGAGCAGGGCAGAGGCCAGGCCAGCCCAAGAGGCCTCTTGGGAGCTAAGGACCAGAGAGAGCTGTGCCTGTGGGCACTGCAGAGAAGAGGCTGTCCTGATTGAAGAACTGTATCCTGAGTGGTTTCTGATCCTGAATTGTAACCTCTAATAAACTCCATAATTATGAGTATTGTCTGTGAGTTCTGTGTGGCCATTGCAAAGTGTTATTGAACCCAGCACAGAAGTGAGAGCTGTAATAGGGACAGTTTGTGTTAGAATTGGTGAAAAAGTGCAGAGGGTAGAGGCATGTCTGACTTCCTACTCATGGGAATCAGCCTTGGGCTGTTGATCTTGATCCTTTTCCCTGCTTGTAAAGTTAGAGGAGGTTAGATGCTTCTACCACACCATTTTTACAAGTGGTAATGGGCCTAGCCTGTCCCCTGTTTGACTCTAGAATCCTCCAGAATCTTTTATCTTCCTTTGGGTACTTGGCGGGACTTAGGGCTGAGACCATGTCTTTCATGTGGTCATTTGGAAGCCCTGAACTGAGCCATAAGTAGGTCAGTGACCAAGCCTACTCAGTCCCTTACTCCCAGGGAAGGATACTGCTGCGTCTTAACTGTCTCCAGGAGAGAGACCCTCAGCTATCCTCTGGCCTCCTCCTTACTTAGGTCACCTGAGAGAGCATCATAGCTCATACATGGGCAGGAGGCAGAGGGAACACTGCAAAGCCTTTGGCAGAAAAATCTCCTTTTCATCAACCACTTAATGAACAAGGCCAGGTCTCGGGCTCTGTCTGAGAAATTATTTATCTCCACACCCCCAAAGCTGAAGCAGGCTGTCATGTTCACAAGCAAAAGACAGCACTTCCTCCAGGGAACATATTCTCTATTTTCCCTGCAGGCGGGGGTGTTGGGAGTCAAGCTTCATGTATGCTTGTAGTTTGAGATAAATCTGGGGTTGCAGCATGACGTAGCTATGATTTCAGCTATTTTGGATCCTTTGGAATAAGTGACCCTGTACTTCATCTTTGTGTTTATCCCAACGAGAATTGATGAAGCTGCATGCACTTTCTGTGCTGTGGGGTCTAGGAGGAAGAATGTGTGAGGCCACTCCCTGTGGAAACAAATGCAAGTCAACAACATTGCCCCAGGAGGCTCTGCCTCAGGGAAAGGAGGCTGGCAAGGAAGTGATGACTTAACCAGCTGCCGAAAAGCAGTAGGCCCTGAACTCAGGGATAAACAAAACAAAATAAACTAGGTGCTGTTGAGATCATCTGACTGTGTGGCAACCCATGTGTGTCAGAGTAGAACTGTGTTCCACAGAGTTTTCTGTTGCTGATTTTTGGGAAGTAAGTTGCCAGACCTTACTTCTGAGGTACCTCTGGGTGGACTCGAACAGTCAGCTTTTGGTTAACAGCAAGTATTTTAACTGTTTGCACACCCAGGACTCCAAACTCAGAGTACCCACTGCATATTTACTGATGGTCTTAAAAACAGCCCAAAGTCTGTGATAACAGTCACTATCTGGTCTAGGTGCACCTTACTGTAAAAAAAACATGATATGTACAATTTCAAAATTGTAAAATAGAAAGATATACTAGTTTATATTACAAAAGGATGCATGGGCTTCCCTTTAGCGAAACATTTCCTTTGCTGTTGAATCTGTGGCTGATTTATTAGAAATTCTGTTCACCTACAACTGGTCAGAAGCACATTCATTTATTTTTATTTATTTAAGATTTATCACTCACCTACTTCCAAGAGAACTTGAACAACTTACAGGTTAAAGCATGGAGCAAAATAAAACATTTAGGGATGAAATTGAACAGACACCACTCAAAGGAAGAAGAAGGGGGTACAGGACTCAAGTATTCAAGATGAATGGGTCACTACAATTAAGATCTTTCTAAGGAAAAAAGGGCAGATGGGCCAGGTTACCTGATTGTATAAAGGAAGGCACACTTGTGTCGGATCATAAAACATCTTTTGAATAGACACTGCTTACAGATCAGAAACTTATAAATAAAAGAAGGTAGTATTGTAGTAAAGTTTTCTCCTCCAGACTTTGGGAAACAAGTGCTAAATGTGGTAAAGTGTAATGCTACAGGTCTATTATGTTAACATTTTTCACTGCTTATACACCTTTAAACAATATTTACCAGATGATTCTCATCAAACATTTTTCAGCCCGTTATAGGTTTATTTATTGCAGTTGAAGAAAAAAGATAGCAAATCAGACACATTTCCTTTAGGTGGTTGTGAATTTTTCTGGAGAGCATCGGATATCTTCTGGCTAAAGTCTAAACCCTTAATAATGTCAATATAGTTTCAGGACAATTTTAAAATTACTCAGAGAGTTCTGGCTAATGTATAACTTCTAGATTAAACACTAGAACTTAAACATTAGAAGAGGTGAGTTTGGAAAAGCCTAGAAGGGATTGGAAAGAGGACAATATTTGGAATACATGATAGTCATATACCAAACTACAGATGAATCATGTAAAAGGAAACTTAAGATTTGTTTAAAAGGGTGGCAAATATGACCAAGTCAAAGATGACTTGTATTTATAATCAAGGCTGTTTTTACTGGGAATCAAGATTGACATGGATCAGTAGGTGTATATATATTATTCAAAAGAGACAAAACTGTAAGTAGATGGAACAGCACACAAAATAATGATGTGATAATAAAAATGTCAACAGTAGCCTCAGTTCCTGACCACATGTATCTCCTTACACATGTCTTGTGTCCTGTATCAAGACATGACAGCTGGGTTCTTGAGTAAATGATCCAAGAAAGGATGAGAGAGAGAATATGTGGGATCAAGGAAGAAGCTGCAAAGTCTTTTATAAGTTGATCTCAGAAACGGCATACCATCACCTCTGCCTTATTCTTTTACTCACATAGACCAACACTGGCTCAATATGAGAGGGGCGTACATAAGACTGTAAATACCAGGAAGTTGGTCCTGGAGGCCATCTTGGAGGCCAGCTGCTACACTGATTGTGGTTGACTGAATTGTATCTCCCCAAAATATGTATTAAAAACCTGATCACAAATCAGAGGCCCTGGATGGTGCAAACAGTTAAGTGCTCATCAACTAGTCCAAAAGTTGGCAGTTCCAACCCACCCAGAGGCTCCTTCTCAGAAGACAGGTGTAGTTTCCGCTAGGTCCCGGCCTTGAAAACCCCAAGGAGTAGTTCCACTCCGACACACATAGGGTGGCCATGAGTCAGAATTGATTCAATGTCAACTAACAACAAGATGATCCTATTTGGAAGCAGGGTTTTCTTTGTTATGTTAATGGGATCATACCTGAATAGGGTCTGTTCTAAATCTAATCCCTTCTGAGTTATGAAAAGAGCAGAATGGACACAGAGGGTAAAGGCAGATGCCAAGGAACACCAAGGAGTCTCAGGGATCAGGTATAGACACCAGAAACTGGGAGAGAGGTTCACAGAAGGAATCAATCTGATTTGGACTTTTATCATCCCGAACTGTGAGAAAATATATTTCCATTCTTTAATGCCACCCACTTGTGCCATTTCTGTCATGGAAGCACTAGGTAATTAAGACATTGGTCATCTTAGGATACGTGATTTTCAGAGAGGGGAGGAGTGGGTATGGTAGAATGCATTTGCTGAATTTCTAGAATCTAAGCTTGATGAGGAGTCTGGTTGGAGCAAACATGTAAACACTTGACTGCTCGCCAAAACATTGGTGGTTTGAACCCACCCAGAGGCTCCTTGGAAGACACACTTCTGAAAGGTCATAGCCTTGAAAACGCTGTGGAGCACAGTTCTACTTTGCACACATGGGTTGCCACGAATCAGAATCAACTAGCAGGCAACTAACAACAGAAGTTGATGAAAATCCCAAGAAATCAGGGACATAAGACTACAGAGGGAAGGATAGCTCAAGAAGGTAGGGGATCTCTCCTTTATGGAATTATTAATGTGTGAATAATAATAAAGGTGTCAATGCAACTACAGTGGTCACTGGGGGAGTTTGCCTTTGAGATTAGCTGGCAAAGGTGGAGAAGAGGCATAAATGTAGTAAAGCCACACAGACATAATTTGCTAGTTTGCTAATTAATTGAGGCAGAAAAACTATAAGGCTAACAACAGAAGTCTTGCTTATTTAACATAAGCAGAAAATCAAGAAAGGAGCAAATTCCACTATGGCCTAGGTAAGGTGCCAGGTGCTAAGGATATAAAGATAATTACAAAAAAGGTTGCTGCCTTTGAGAATCTCCCAGTCTAATGGGAAGACAAACATGTAAACAAACACCATTCAGTATGATCGATACCATAATGAGATTCAGTACAAGTAGAAAGGGGACATTAGAGAAGACACTGCCAGTGCTACTTGGGGACAGATGGGTCAGGGAAGTCTTTACAGAAGAGATTACACTTGAGTGGAGTCTTCAGTGATGAGCAGGTATTAGCCAATTGAACAATAGGAGGAAGGGCAGAGAAAACAAGAATCACAAAGCACAGAAGTGTGAAAGAGCAAGGCAGGCTGGGAAAGCTGCTAGTGCTTCATATGATTAGAAAAGAGTGTAGAGTGCAGACAGGCCTGGACAGGAAAGTGAAGGCCATTTCACTGAGTGCTTTGGATGCTCTCGACAGGTGCTGAGAGGGCAGGGTTGCTCAAAATGAGTCCTAGATCAGAATTACTTTGGAGGCTTGTTAAAATGCAAATTCCTAAGTCTAACTCCAAGACCAAGTTGGCAGAATATTCACTATAACTGTTTCCTCTTCTTCTTGGGATAGACTACATTTCTCAGCCTCTTTTGCAATTAGGTGTGCCCATATGACTAACATCAAGCCAATGAATGTGAATGGAAGTGATGCACATCATTTTCAGACCTGGCCCATTTAAATATGCCTTGCCATTCTCTGGGTTCTTTCCTCTCTCTTCAGGTTGATGCAGACAAGCATGGAGATGTTGGACGCTGAAGATGGCAACATGACAGAATTGACAATGTTTTGGGTCTCAGAATAATTATTTGGTGAGGGGCACCAACTAACCAGGAAGGCCCATTTTAGGGCTTTATTATATTAGAAATAAAATTTTACTATGTTTGAGTCATCATACAGTTTTGGGTTGGTTTGTTATAGAAGCTAATGTTACTCCAACTAATAAAGCAATTGACTCAGAATGAATCTGAAGATTCTGCACTTTTCACAATCACCCCAGGAGAGTTTGAGAACCACTTTTTGAAGGAAAGGCAAACCAGCCACTCATGGGTTTAAGTGAGACCAAGTAACATGATGCTTTTTGCATTTTAAAATGGCAGAAAGAAAGCAGAACTTATCCTTTTTCTTCTTTGCCAGGGAGAACAATCTACTCACGAAAAAGAAAAAGAAAACTTTGGTAAGAGAAAATTAAACTTCAAGATGAGTAAAGAGATTGTAATAGCATCAACCTGTTATAAATGAGCTCAAGTCCCCTGGCCAGGACAAATTACACTCCGGGGAGTAGAGGAAACTCCTCACCTAAACGGTAGAGCCTCTGACTGATAATCTTTAAGGAACATGGAAACTGGGAAAGAAATGAGAACACTAAAGATGGAAAAATATAGCTCTGATTAGCAAAGAGAGTGTCTTAGTCAGGGATCTCTAGAGAACAGAACCAGTAAGATAGATAGATGTTAGAGACAGGATCCCATTCCCACGACTCTACTGTAAGTTGGTTCTGACGTAAGTCGAATACCTCTTTGTAAATTTTTTTTCAGTTCTCATTAGTATTGCCTTTTATTATCAGTATCTTCATAAATTTGATTGTTATTTGTCTTTAGGGGATTATAAATATTACATGTAAACTTACAGATATATTTTTATACATGCATACATAAAAAAGCACACAAATCATAAAAAATTACTCTGATAATGGAGAAGAGTTGGATAGCATTGGCATTTTGTTAGATGCAGTAAAACTCCGTTTCTGGATCATATTATTATCCTTGGGAATGGGGACGGCGTTTCTAGTCAGAAAATTGCTGAGTTGTCTGTAGGGTCTTTTTTTTTTTTTCTCATATACTTCACAGTGACATCTCACTGCTTCCCAAATCTATCTATTAACTTTAGTGAAGGGATTATCATTTGAATCCATATTTTCAAGCAACTGAAGCCCCTGATTTAGTTTGGAGAACTAAATCTATTCACAGTGTTGAACATCTGCTAGTGAACATCTGAGAATGATATCAGAAAATTATACACTGCATCATTGTGTGTACGACATATTACTAATGTTAACATGCACCAAAAAAACAAAACAAAAATGGATAGTGGTAAGTGCAGTTTGTCATAAATCAAATATTTCGTAAGTCAGGAACTGCTTGTACATATGTATACTGGTAATTATATATACTAGTTTAATGTAAGGAGCTCTGGTAGCATAGTGCCTAAGGCACTTGACTGCTAACCAGAAGGCTGGTAGTTCAAATCCACCAGCCACTCCTCGGAAGGAAGGTTGGGCAA
>NW_006921645.1:9715188-9731831 GCF_000298275.1 Orycteropus afer afer | reverse complement strand
AATATATATATAAAATGATGTATATAATATATATTGTTATTGTTGTGTTGCTGGTCCTGCACTGTCTTCCTAATTGTTGCTATGCTTGAACCCATTGTTGCAGCCATTGTGTCAATCCACCTCATTGAGGGTCTTCTTTTTCACTGGACCAAATATAATGTTCCTTACCAAACACAATGTCCTTCTCTAGGGACTGGTCTGTCCTGGTAATATGTCCTAAGTATGCAAGATAAAGTCTCATTATCCTCCCTTCTAAGGAGCATTCTGTCTGTACTTGCAAAATAGATTTCATTCTTCTGAAATTTCATGATATAGTCAATATGCTTTGCTAAAACCATAATTCAAATGCATCAGTTCTTCTGCAGACTTCATTGTTTCTTGTCCAGCTTTCACATGCACATGAGATGATTGAAAATGCCATAGCTTGGGTCAGGTTCACATTACTCCTCAAAGAGACATTTTTGCCTTTTAACACTTTAAAGGGTTCTTTTGAGGAGATTTGCTGAATGCAATACACCATTTGATTTCTTGACTGCTGGTTCCAGGCATATTGACTGTAGATGCAAGTAAAATGAAGTCCTTGACAATTTCAATCTTTTCTCTGTTTGTCATGATTTTAAGTGAAAATTAACTTGTGAGGATTTTTGTTTTCTTAATATTGAGATGCAGTCCATACCAAAGGCTGTGGTCTTTGATTTTCATTAGTAAGTGCTTCAAGTTGTCTTCACTTTCAGCAAGGAATGTTGTGTCATATCACAGGTTTTCATGAGTCTTCCTCCAATCCTGATGCCACTTCTCATCCTTCTTCATATTGTCCAGCTTCTCAGATCATTTTCTCAGTATATGGATTGAATAAGTAAGGTGGAGGGTCGATGAAAGAGGGGAAGGCCTTCACGAGATAGACTGACACTGTGGCTGCGACGATGGGCTCAAGTATAGCGAGGGTCATGGAGCTGGCACGGGATCGGGCAGTGTTTTGTTCTGCTGTGCATAGGGTCACTATGAGTTGGAAGCGACTCTACAGCACCTAACAACAACACCAAGTAAGGTGAAAGGATACAATCCTGACACACACTTTTCCTGATTTTAAACCATGCAGTGTCCCCTTATTCTGTTCAAATGACCACATCTTGGTCTATGTACAGGTTCTGTATGAGCACAATTAGATGTTCTGGAATTCCCAGTTTTCTCAATGTTATCCATAATTTTTTTATAATCCAAACAGCCAAATGCCTTGGGGTAGTCAGTAAAACATAGGTAAACTGCTTTCTGGTGTTCTTTGCTTTCAGGCCAAGTCCATCTGACATCAGCAATGATATCCCTCATTTCACATCCTCTTCTGAATTCAGCTTGCACTTCTGGAAGTACCTGTCAACATACTGCTGCAATCGTTCTTGGATTATCTTCAGTACAATTTTACTTGTGTGTGATGTTAATGATACCGTTCCATAATTTCCAGATTCTCTTGGATCACCTTTCTTTAATATGGGGCATAAATATGGATCTCTTCCAGTCAGTTGGCCAGGTAGTTTTCTTCCAAATTTCCTAGCATAGACAAGTAAGCACCTGCAGCACTGCATCAGTTTGTTGAAACATCTCAGTGGATATACTCTGAATTCCCAGAGCCTTGGTTTTTTTCTTTTTTTCTTTTTGCCAGTTCTTTCAGTGCAGCTTGGACTTCTTCCTTCAATACCATTGGTTTGTGGTCATATGCTACCTCTTGAAATAATTGAATGTCAATCCATTCTTTTTTGTACTGTGACTGTGTATTCCTTCCATATTCTTTTGATGCTTTCTGCATCATTCAATATTTTGCCCATAGATTCCTTCAATATTCCAACTTGTGGCTTAGATTTTTCTTCAGTTTGTTTCAGCTTGAGAAATGTTGAGTGTATTCATCCCTTTTGGTTTTCTAACTCCAGGTCTTTGCACATTTCATTATAATACTTAAGTTTGTTTTCTTGAGCTGCCCTTTGAAATCTTCTGATTAGCTCTTTTATGTCATCATTTCTTCTATTTGCGTTAGCTACTCTACTTTCAAAAGCAAGTTTCAGAGTCTCTTCTGACATTGTTTTGGTCTTTTCCTTCTTTCCTATCTTTTTATGACCTTTTACTTTCTTCATAATGTTGTTGTTGTTAGGTGCCATTGAGTTACCTCTGACTTATAGCAACCCTCTGTACAACAGAACAAAACACTGCCCGGTCCTGTGCCAGCCTCACAATACTTGCTATACATGAGCCTATCATTGCAGCCATTGTGTCGATATATCTCTCTGAGGGTCTTCCACTCTTTCATTGACCCTCTACTTTACCAAGCTTGATATCCTTCTCCAGGGAATGGTCCCTTCTGACAACATGACCATAGTAAGTGAGATGAAGTCTGGCTATTCTCACTTCCAAGGAGAATTCTGGCTGCACTTCTTCCAGGACAGATTTGTTAGTTCTTTTGGCAGTCCATGGTACTTTCAGCATTCTTCATCAGCACTACCAAGTGTCAACTCTTCTTCAGTCTTCCTTGTTCATTGTCCACCTCTCACATGCATATGAGGCGATTGAAAATACCATGGCTTGGGTTAGGCGCACCTTAGTCTTCAAGGAGACATCTTTGCTCTTCAGAACTTTAAAGAGGTCTTTTGCAGCAGATTTGCATGGTGCAATATGTCATCTGATGTCTTGACTGCTGCTTCCATTGGTGTTGATTGTAGAACCAAGTAATATGAAATCTTTGACAACTTCAATCTTTTCTCCATTTATTGCAATATGCTGCTTATTGGTCCAGTTGTAAGAACTTTCATTTTCTTTATGTTGAGGTGTAATCCATACTGCAGACTGAAGTCTTTTATCTTCATCAGTAAATGCTTCAAGTTATCCTCACTTTCAGCAAGCAAAGTTGTGTCATCCGTGTATCGCAGGTTGTTAATGAGTCTTCCTCCAATCCTGATGCCACGTTCTTCTTCATATAGTCTTGCTTCTCAGATTATTTGCTCGGCATACAGATTGAAATTATGGTGAAAGGATACAACCCTGACTCACTCCCTTCCTGATTTTAAACCACAAAGTATCCCCTTGTTCTGTTCGAATGACAGCCTCCTGGTCTATGTACAGGTTCCTCATGAGTACAATCAAGTGTTCTGGAATTCCCATTCTTCTCAATGTTATCCATAATTTGTTATGATCCACACAATCAAATGCTTTTGCATAGTCAATAAAACACAAGTAAACATCTTTCTGGTATTCTTTGCTTTCAGCCAAGATCCATCTGACATCAGCAATAATATTCTTGTACCACCCTCCTCTGAATCTAGCTTGCATTTCTGGAATTTCTCTGTCAATATACTGCTGCAACTGTTTTTGAATTATCTTCAGCAAGATTTTACTTGCATGTGATATTAATGATATTGTTTGATAATTTCCATATTCTGTGAGATCATCTTTCTTTGGAATGGGTACAAATATGGATCTCTTCTTGTCAGCTGGCCAGGTAGCTGTCTCCAAATTTCTTGGTATAGACAAGTGAGTGCTCCCAGCATGGAATCTGTTGAGACATCTCAATGGGAATTCCATCCATTCCTGGACCCTTGTTCTTTGCCAATTCCTTCAGTGCAGCTTCTACTTCTTCCTTCAATACCATTTGTTCTTGATCATACACCACCTCCTAAAATGGATGAACATCAAACAAATCTGGTACAGTGACTCTGTATTCCTTCCATCTTCTTTTGATGCTTCCTGCATCATGCAATATTTTTCCCAGAGAATCTTTCAATACTGCAACTTGAGGCTTGATTTTTTTTTCAGCTCTTTATGCTTGAGAAATGCTAAGTTTTTCCCTTTTGGTTTTCCAACCCCAGGTCTTTGCATATTTCATTATAATAATTGACTTTGTCTTCTCTAGCTGCTCTTTGAAATCTTCTGTTCAGGTCTTTGATCTTGTCATTTCTTCCATTTGCTTTAGCTACTCTCTGTCAAGGTCAAGTTTCAGAGTCTTTTCTGACATCCATTTTGATCTTTTCTTCCTTTCCTGTCTTTTTAATGACCTTTTGCTTTCTTTGTGGATGATGTTCTTGATGTCATCCGATTCTTCTGGTTTTTGGTCATTGGTGTTCAATGAACCAAATCTATTCTTTAGATGGTCTCTAAATTCAGGATAGATATAATCAAGGTCCTATTTTGTCTCTCGTGGACTTGTTTTAATTGTCTTCAGCTTCACCTTGAACTTGCATATGAGCCACTGATGGTTTGTTCCACAGTCAGCTCCTGGCCTTGTTTTGGCTGAAGATATTGAGCTTCTCCATTTCCTTTTTCCAGAGATGTAGTTGCTCTGATTCCTCTGTACTCCATCTGGCAAAGCCTGTGTATATCACCATTGTTTGTGTTGTTGAAAAAAGGTATTTGCAATGAATAAGCTGTTGGTCTTGCAAAATTTTGTCATGTGATCTCCAGCATTATTTCTATCACCAAGGACCATATTTTCCAACTACTGGTGATTCTTCTTTGTTTTCACCTTTTGCTTTCCAATCACCAGTGACAATTAACACATCTTGATTGCATGTTTGGTCAATTTCAAACTGTAGAAGTTGGTAAAAATCTTCAATTTCCTCTTCTTTGGTTTTGGTGGTTGGTACGTAAATTTGAAGAATAGTGGTATTAACTGGTCTTCCTTGTAGGCCTAAGGATATTATGCTATCATTGACAGCATTGTACTTCAGGATAGATCTCGGAACATTCTTTGTCACGACATATGCCACGCCATTTCTCTTCAATTTGTAATTCCCGGCATAGTCGATCATATGGTTGTTTGGTTCAAAATGGCTAAAAGCAGTGTATTTCAGCTTACTAATGCCAAGGATATCAATCTTTATGTGTCCCATTTTATTTTTGACAACTTCCAATTTTCCTAGATTCATACTTCATACATACCATGTTCCAATTACTAATGGATGTTTGCAGCTGTTTCTTCCTGTTTTGAGTCATGCCACATCAGCAAATGGAGGTCCCCAAAAGCTTTACTCCATCCACATCATTAAGGTTGGCTCTACTTTGAGGAGATAATTCTTCCCCAGTCATATTATGGGTGCCCTCTGACCTGAGGGGCTCATGTTCTGGCACTATATTGGATAGTTTTTGGGGCTATTCATAAAGTTTTCCAGTAATATATCAGCAGTGTTTTCACTTTTATTCTTAAGGTTTCCACTGGCCAATCCTTTGAAAAGTGGATGACCCCTTCCTTCTTCTGAGTCTGTCTTACTCTAGAAGCTCCACTGAAACCTGTCTACCATGGGTGACCCTGCTGGCATCTGAAATACTGGTGGCACAGCCTTCAGCCTCACAGCAACACCCAAACCAGTATTACAAACTGACAGATGAGTGGTTCTCATATATGATGTCATCCCACAACTCATCAGTCTTTGGTCACTAGTATTCAGTGTGCCAAATCTAATCTTGAGATGGTTTCTAAATTCAGATGAGATATACTCAAGGTTGTACTTGACTCTTATGGACTTGCTTTAATTTTCTTCAGCTTCAATTTATTGAATATGAGTAATTGATGGTCTGTTATGTAATCAACCCCTGGCTTGTTTCGACTGAAGATATTGACTTTCTCCATTATCCCGTTCCACAGATGTAGTTGATTTAATTCCTGTGTCTTCCAATTGGTGAGATCCATTCAAGGGCAAGTTTCAGAGTCTTTTCTGACATCTATTTTGATCTTTTTTTTCCTTTCCTGTCTTTTTAATGACCTTTTGCTTTTTTTATGGATGATGTTTTTGATGTTATCCCATGATTCCTCTGGTTTTTGGTCATTGATGTTGAATGCTCCAAATCTATTCTTTAGATGGTCTCTAAATTCAGGAGGGATACAATCAAGGTCTTGTTTTGGCTCTCATGGACTTGTTTTAATTGTCTTCAGCTTCACCTTGAACTTGTATATGAGCAACTGATGGTCTATTCCACAGTCAACTCCTGGCCTTGTTTTGGCCATACATATAGTTGCCATGTATATAGCTGCCATTTATGTTGTTCAAAAAAGGGATTTGCAATGAATAAGTCATTGGTCTTGCAAAATCTATCATGTGTCTATCACCAAGTCCATATTTTCCTACTACTAGTCATTCTTCTTTGTTTCCAACTTTCATATTCTAATCACCAATAATGAGCAATTCATCTTGATTGCATGTTTGATCATTTTCTGACTGCAGAAGTTGATAATAATCTTCAACTTCTCTATTTAATATATAATATTACATATTATTACATTAAATACATAATATTATAGATAATTATTTAGCAGAATTTTCTAGAAACTTATGTGGACTTTTTAAGAGCAGCAAAGACAAGTTAATCATATTCCCAGTTTTATGAGAAACTTATTGGATTATTATGTCAGAGAGCTATATTAGCTCTGGAAGAGACAAAGCATACCTCAGCTTGGTATCTGTCAAAGAATCTCATGATAAATTTGTCCACAAGATGAAGTAATTTCAACTTATTACTAGCATGCATAGTAGGTGGATTTGGAATTGTTTCACAATCAAACCCAAATATGCTCATCAATGTCAGTATGAAAGTATATTTCTAGTTGGAAGTCATAGTCATGGTCTCATATAATGTTTTTATAGATTTTTTCAAAATATATTTTTTGGATGGCTCAGTTAATTCTTAACAAATTTTGAGGTGACATACAGAAAACACATTGGTTGACTTTAACAAATTGCTGTTGACCTGGCTCTGCATGGTGACCTCATGTGTGTTAGACTAGAATTGTACTCCGTAGGGTGTTGAATGAGTAATTTTTGGAAGTAGATCAGTAGACTTTTCTTCTGAGGCTTCTCTGGGTGGAATCAAACCACCAATCTTTTGATTAGTAGGTGAATGAGTTAACAGTTTGCAAAACCAGGACTTACAAGGCTCCCAAAACAGGCTAGGAGTGATAAGCTATATGTAATGATATGGGATGAAACAGAGAACGTGTAGGGTAAAGCATTTGAGTCTGAACAGTCTGCTGCACAAGTTCAGGACTGAGAGGCATTAGTTGAAGTCTGAGAGGAAAAGACTTAGGAGCTTCAGTAGGCTGTAATGTGACACAGCCAGCACAGTTGTTCAGCTGCCAATAGCCCAATATAGTCTGAGGTTGAACTGAGGAAAGGATAATGCAGGCTCTCTGCAGGAGTCAGGCCATACCTGGAATGTGGCATTCAATGGGGGAGCTCTCTTTTGTGAGATACCTGGCAGTGTCCAGAGGAGGTTGACCAGCATGTCTCAGGGAAGGAAGGCAGAATCCTGTCATTTGAGAAGCGTTTAAGGAACTAGAAAAGGTCAAGAAGACTAGACTGAAGGCAAGAAGACTCAGGGTTCTGTTGAACCTCTGGTGTTAGCTAAGACCTGCATACAGTTATCTGAAGGGGTGTCAGAGGCAGAGGGTCTGGGCTTAGGGATGTGAGAATGAGCTCTTAACAGCTACCTCACACCTGTCCAAAATGGACAGACTGCTCATGAGGTGGGGCACGCAGGTCAGTGGAGATGATCAAGTGGAGAATATGGAAGGAATGTCACGGAGGAGATTAAGGCATCACATAAATGTTTGACCACAAAAAATCCCTCCAAATATTTGTAGCTATATTTGTTGGTTACCATTTTATGGGGACTACATGGGTGGAGCAAGTGGTTAATCACTCAGCTGCTAACTGAACAGTTGGAGGTTCAAATCCACTCAGAGGAACCTTGGAAGAAGGGCCTGGTGATTTCCTTTTCCAAACTCAGCCATTGAACATCCTATGGTGCATAGTTCCACTCTGACACACATGTGGCACCATGAGTCATAATTGACTCAATGGCAGCTTATTTGAGTTACCATTTTGTGGGAACTTAAAATGGCCAGACACTCTGCTAACTGGGCCTCAAAAGCTCTGTAGTATTTTCCTGTTATTATTGTAGCAAATTACCCTGTAATTAGTGGCTTAAAGCAACATAAGTTTACTATCTCATAGTTCTGGAGGTCAGAAATCCAAAATCAAGATGTCAGCAGGGCTGGTTCTTTCTGGAGGTTCTGAAGGAGAATCCCCTCCCCTGCCTTTTCCAGCCTCTAGAACCTGTCCAAATTCTCTGGCTCTTAGCTTCCTCCTTTATCTTCAAGGGCAACATTGTAGCACCTTCAAATCTCTCTCTCTTCTGCCTCTTCTTCTATGTTCACATGCCCTCTCTGACTCTGGCCCTCTTGCCTCTCTCTTTTAAGACCCCTGTGATTCTATCAAGAGCCTCTGTTGTTGTAATGGTTAGAACATTGTGCTGCTAACCAAAAGATTGATGGTTCAAACCCACCAGCTGTTCCATACGAGAAAGATAAGACAATCTGCTTCCACAGAGATTTACAGCCTTGGAAACAATATGGAGATCACTATAAGGCACAACTGACACAATGACAGTGGGTTTGGTTTTTGGTTTTGTGATTATATCAGTCCCTCTCCAATAATCTAGGTTAATCTCCCATTTCAAGGTCCTTAACTTAATCATATATGTAGAGTTCCTTTTGCCATGTAATGTAACTTATTCACAAGTTTCTGGAATTAGATGTATATAATTTTGGGGAACTATTATTTATTCTGTCTACCATAGCCCTTCATATATCGTCTCCTTTAATTTAATTCTTTATCATTTGAAGAGTAAGTCATCATTTCTACTGAACAAATGGAGAAACAGAGTTACAGACAGGTTAAGTAAAACACTGCACCCCCATAAAGCAGTGTGGCTGGGATTTGAACTCAGTTCTACCTCTAAAAGCTGAGCCTTTAACCACTGTGATGCTGTACTGTGCATGTTATTATTCTTAGAGACTGTAATTCTCAGCACTAATAATCTCTCTTCTTTAATGGTGTTAATTTAATGGTGACATTATTGCAGCTTGTTTTTCTAAAATGTAACATAAGTCAGACATTTCTGGCTAATATTAAATTTGATTGGTCTCCCCCTGCTATCTCCTTAACATCCTCAGCTAACAGCTTTTCTCCCCCCTTGGTTTTGTCACCTTGGGCCTTCTCAGCTACAGGAGTTTGGAACAGTGTTATTTTCTGAATTCAGATCTGACAATCTTTGTAGACTAAAGGTTACACAGCTGCAAAAGTTAGTTTTTAACCCAAAGTAACAGAGTTGTCAGAGAAAGTCTAAAAAGATTCCAGAAATGCAAGTGAAAAACTAGTTGGTCCCCTGAGGCAGCAGGAGCAGCACCCGAGATGATGGGATTCAGGCCCTAGGGCAGACGTCACAGCTACAGCTTCTGGGTGAAAATCTGCTCTCCTTCAGCTGGTGCTCAGGCCCTGCGGAGGTGGGCAGTAAACAAGTCTCCTGTTCCCGCCCTCTGTGCTAGAATGCTCCTTCCAGCATTTGAATATCCACGTGTACATCTAGCCACTACAAGGCTGAGGGGGAGTCAAAGCCAGGACCTTGTTTTATGGCCAAGACTACTTGCCCAAAGTTGAGGGTCATGAGTTCTAGTCCTGGTTTTGCCACTAACTGTTCCGGGACTCAGCATGGTCACATCTTTTTTCTAGTCATCCTTCCAGATTCTGTATCTCAACCATTTGAAACTGTAGTATGTCAGCATTGTCTGCCCACCATCTGCAGACCAGTTCTTACTGTGCTCTGCCGGGGTGTGCTAGACCCTGGGATAAAGCTGAGCTGGTGTGGGCTGAGCACAGTGTGGCTGGAGAGAGACCTTGAGCACAGATGGAGGGGGCACTAATGTTAACAGAAAGTATTCCCCATCCCCCAGCAATTGTGCAAGAGAGTTCCCAGGACTTAGGAAGGGCTTGGCTGGGGTTAAGTCCTTGAACTAACTGTGATGGTGGCTAGTGGTTAAGTGGCTGGAGAGAAATGGCAGGGCCTCCTGTCCACTAGGTTCAGCTCCTATTCAACTGACAGTACCAATATGGACTACTGAACAGTGGTTTCTAAATGGTTCACAGACAGCTGTATCATGGAAGCTTCTCTCTCTTTTTTTTTTCCAGTACTCACATAGCATTTTCTTTTCTTTCTTTTTTTGCCTTCCCCTTCCCCCAAGTTAATATGTTGTCTACCCTCTAGTTAATGGTTTATTGTCCCCTTCTTTCCCACTTCTGTTGTTGTTGTTTTTAGGTGCCATCCAGTCAGCTCCGACTCATAGCTATCCTATGTGTGATGGAACGAAACACTGCCTGGTCCTGTGCCAACCTCACTATACTTGCTATACTTGAGCCCATTGCTGCATCCGCTGTGTCAATCCATCTCATTGAGAGCCTTCCCCTTTTTCTTTGTCCCTCCACTTTACCAAGGATGATATCTTTTTCCAGAGAATGGCCCCTTCTGCCAATATGATCAAAGTAGGTGAAATGAAGTCTGGGCATTCTCACTTCCAAGGAGCAATCTGACTGCACTTCCTTCAGGACAGATTTGTTTGTTCTTTCAGCAGTCCACGGAACTTTCAGTATTCTTAGCCAACACCACAAGTCAAAAGCATCACTCTTTTTTGGTCTTCCTTATTGAATTGTCCAGCTTTCACATGCATATAAGACGATTGAAAACACCATGGCTTGGGTTAGGCACACGTTAGTCTTCAAAGAGACATCTTTGTCCTTCAGCACTTGAAAGAGGTCTTTTACAGCAGATTCTCCCAGTGCAATACGTTGTCTGATTTCTTGACTGGTGCTTTCATTGGTGGTGTTTGTGGAACCAAGCAATATGAAATCTTTGACAACAATCTTTTCTCCATTTATGCTGCTTATTGGTCCAGTTGGGAGGATTTTCCTTTTCTTAAAGTTGAGGTGTAATCCATACTGCAGACTGTAGTGTTTAATCTTCATCAGTAAGTGTTTCAAGTCACCTTCACTTTCAGCAAGCAAGGTTGTGCCATCTGCATATCTCAGGTTGTTAATGAGTCTTCCTCCAATCCTGGTGCTATGTTCTTCTTCCTATTGTCCATCTTCTTGGATATTTTGCTCAGCATGCAGATTGAATAAGTATGGTGAAAGGATACAATCCTCACTCACTCCTTTCCTGATTTTAAACCATGCAGGATCCCCTTGTTCTGTTTGAATTACTGCCTCCTGATCCCACCCCTGATAACCATCAAAGAATATTTCTTTTTGTGTGACCCCTTTCTTAACTTTTAACAATACAATATTTGTCCTTTTGTGATTGACTAATTTCACTTAGCACAGTGTCCTCTAGGTTCGTTCACATTATGAGGTGTTTCACAGATTCGTCATTGTTCTTTAATGTTGCATAGTATTCTGTTGTGTGTATGTGCCATAGTTTGTTGATCTATTCCTATGTTGATGGGCATTTAGGCTATTTCCATTCTTTTGCTATTGTAAATAGTACGGCAATGAACAAAGTTTTGTATACATCTGTTTATGTCACAGCTCTTATTTCTCTAGGATATATACCTAGCAGTGGAATCACTGGATCATATGGTATTTCTATTTCTAGCTTTTTATAGAAGCTCCATACTGTTTTCCACAGTGGTTACACCATTTTACAGTCCCACTAGCGGTGTATGAGGGTTTCATGGCAATTTTTTTCAAGTCATTGTAATGAGTTTGATATTGAATGAGCAGTTAGGGCTTTAGAAGGGAAGGAAGCTAACATTTTTAACATCTTCTAAATTTCAGGCACTGGGCTAAGAAGGATAGTAAGTGCCTTTATTGAACATCTCTTTTGTGGTAGGCAGCACTGGTGAGGGGCTTTCACTGACTCTAGGTATAAGAAGGAGTATGACACAGTCCTTGCCTTTGGGGAGGTCAAAATCCATGTGTTTGTGGAGGCTAACACATACACTGAAAATGTAAGGACTGAACAGGATGGTAATTAGTAAAGCTGAAAGGAAATAGCAGGAGTAACAAGTGGAAAAGTGCTGGGTTTTGGTACTACCCAGGCTGTTTTTCTATCAGAATCTGGTGCTATGGCTTGAAAGGTGCTTCTTTTATAACATATCACAGTAGATGACTTGATTTCTTAAAAAAAATCTGCTGTTGCCTTGTATTCATTTTTTTTTTAGCTTGTGGCTCACTAGGGCTCTCAGATCTTTTTTCCCCATGCTTGTGTCTAATTAGCTTTAGTGTGGTTGTCATCTTTCCCCGAAATGCTCCCTTCTCAAAGTCAACATTTCTGTGACAAGATTGGGGGGAAGCAGAGGAAGTTTTTTTTAAAAAATGTTCAATTGATTTTCTCTTTTCAAAAATAGTTTTGTTGAGTTATAATTAACATACTATAAAATCAGCTGCTTTAAGACTGCAATTCAATGAATTTAAGTAAATTTAAGTAAATGATGGTGTGTAACCATCACTACAACAGTTTTAGAACATTCCCATCACCAGAGGGGATAATATAAGAGCACAATACAGCAAATGTGGGTTCATTCAGCTTCCTTGAGCACGCATTTCTAAACTGTTATCTTAAGAAAACTGTCAGCAAATTTTGAGTTATTTCATGGCATGCTCTTGCAAAAGAAGCAAAATGAAGTGGAAGGAAGAATCCTTGGGCCTGAAATCTTAAGAAATCATTATCTGTTTTGTAGATTATTTCATTAATAAACTTTATTAGAAAAGTAATTATTTTAGAGATGGCAAATGCCATTTAGCTAATATTACATTGTTGTCTATTGGGACTTATAAAAAGTCTTTTTAATTTGCTCTTCAAAAATCACTTGCACCCAGAAAACCACTTTAGTCAATGAAATAGATGTAAGTACAGGCAAACTTTAGTAACCATCATAAAAACATACCTTTTTATGTTTTAAATTTTATTTATTCATTTTCTAATCAGATTTTCTTTCCTCTTCAGTACTCACTCTTTTGTGGGAGGACTTGACTGGTCAAGAGTACCCTAATCCTCCCCATTTGAAAAGTGGCCCCCTTTCTGGTATGAAAGGCACCATTCAATCATACAACATTCTCGGGTGAAAAGTACATGGAATAATGGACATAACAAGAACAGTTTCTATTGCAAATACCCATTTTAGAAAACTCAGTAGCCAGAAAATTTAGAATCTGTTGCTTGCACCTCTGTTATATATACAATTGCTTGCATAGGCTGATCCCTCTGACCTGGCTTATTGGATGTGATTCTATCCCCTTCCTGCTAATCTCAACGTCTGTCCTTCTGTATGCTGAAGGTCCATCAAATAAAGAGGCTTATTCATTCCCAGGCAGTACTGGAATACATTCTTCCAATCAAGGTATAGGCAAAGCATGATCTCAGGTTGGAAACTCTTAAAATATTCTAAGTTCTATTTGTAAGAGTATGAAGAGGTAAATACTGCTTTTACGAGAAAAAGACAGATGGCCAGAAATAAACTTACATGAGAGACTTATTTAATACTTATTTGTAAGTTTAAAAAAGATTGAAGTTAACATATATTCAGACAAGTGCACAATCTTAACTTAAACTTTTGAACAGTGAACCCACTCAGATCAAGGTTGAGAACGTTGATGACAGCTCAGAAACCTCCCATAAGCCCCCTCTCAGTCATTGCCTCCTCTTATGGATTGAGTTGTGTCCCCCAAAAGATATGTTCAAGTTTCAACTCTTGGTACCTGTAAATGTGACTGTCTCTGAAAATGTAATTTTTGAAGAGTTAGTAGTTAAGTTAATACAAGATCATATTGGAGTAGGGTGCATGCTAACCTAGTCCAATATGAGTGGCATCTTTATTAAAGAGAGGGAGAGACACAAGGAAGACAGCCATGTGATGATGGAGGCAGAAATTGATGTCTCTTCAAGTCACAGAAGGTCAAGGATCTTTGGCTGTAACTACTAGGTAAGAGAGAGGCATGGAAGAGATTCTCTCTCAGAGCCCTTAGAAGGAATCAACATGGCCAACATCCTGATCTTGGATTTCTATTCTCTAAAACAGTGACATAATAAATTTCTGTTCTTATAAGCCACACAGTTTGTGGTACTTTGTTATGGCAGCTCTAGGAAAGTAATATACATCACCAAACTAACAAATTTCTGTCTTCTATCAAAGAAGATTAGTTTTGCTATATAAATGAAGTCATACAATAATTAGTATTTTGTGTCTGATATTGCTTCATTCAAAGTTGTTATTTTAGGTGCTGTTGAGTCAGTTCTGATTCAGAGTGACCCTACATACCACAGTATGGAACACTGCCTGGTCCTGCATAATCCTCACAATCATTGCTGTGTTTGAGCTCATTATTGCAACCATTGTGTCAATTCATCTTGTTGAATGACCATCTACTATAGCAAGCATGATATCCTTCTCCAGGGACTGATACCTCCTGAGAACATGTCTAAAGTAGGTAAGTTGAAGTCTTGCCATCTTTTTTTCTAAGGAGCATTCTGGCTATACTTTATCCAAGACAGATTTGTTTGTTCTTCTGGCTACCTACAGTATTTTCATTATTCTTTGCCAACACTACAATTCAAAGACATCAACTCTTCTTTGGTCTTCCTTATTCATTGTCCAGCTTTCACATGCATATGGGATAATTGAAAATATCCTGGCTTGGGTCAGGTGCACTTCAGTCTTCTAAGTGACATCTTTGCTTTTTAACACTTTAAAGAGGTCTTTTGCAGCAGATTTGCCCAATGCAATATGTTGATTTCTGGGATGCTGTTCCATGGGCGTTGATTGTGCATCCAAGTCAAATGAAATCCCTGAAAACTTTGATCTTTTCTCCATTGATCATGATGCTGCTTATTGGCCCAGTTGTGAGGATATTTGCTTTCTTTATGTTGATGTATAATCCATACTGAAGGCTGTTGTCTTTGATCTTCACCAGTAATTGCTTCAAGTCTTCTTCACTTTCTGCAAGCAAGGTTGTGTTATCTGCATATTACAAGCTGTTAATGAATCTTCTTCCAGTTCTAATGCCATATTCTTCTTTATTTAGTCCAGCTTCTTGTATTATTTGCTCATCATACAGATTAAATAAGTATGGTGAAATGACACAAACCATTCACTATTCCCTTTTTCTGTTAGAATGGCTGCTTCTTGGTCTATATACAGGTTCCTTATGAGCACAATTATGTGTTCTGGAATTCACATTTTTTGTAATGTTATTCATAATTTGTTATTATCTACACAGTTGAATGTGTTTGCATAGTCAATAAAACACAGGTAAACATCTTTCTGGTGTTCTCTATTTTTAGCTAAGATCTATCTGACATCAATAATATCCCTTGTTAACAATATTCCTCTTTGGAATCCTTGAATTTCTTGATGTTCCTTGTTGATGTATGACTGCCATCATTTTAAAATTATTTTCAGCAAAATTTTACTTGCATGTGATATTAATGATATTTTTCAATAATTTCTGCATTCTGCTTGATCTCCTTTCTTTGGAATGGGCACAAATATGAATCTCTTTCAATTGATTGGCCATGTACCTGTTTTCCAAATTTCTTGGAATAAACAAGTGAGAGCTTCCAGCATTACATTCAAAATGGATGTCAGAAGAGACTCTCAAACTTGCTCTTGAATGTAGAGTAAGTAGCTAAAGTGAATGGAAGAAATAATGAATAAAAAGCTGAAGTAATAGAGGATTTAAAAGCATGAGTTTAGAAGATAAAGTATTATAGTTCTCTACATGTTGAGAACTAGAGGTAGAAAATTAAAAGGGAAGAGCACACTCAGCATTTCTCAAATAGAAAGAACTGAAGGAAAAATTCAAGTCTTGAGTTGCAATATTGAAATATTTTAAGGGCAAAATATTGAATGGCATAGAGAGTATCAAAAGAAGATGGAAGGAATATACAGATTCACTGTCCCAAAAAGAATTGGTCTAAGTTTAACCACTTCAGGTGGTAATACATGATGAAGAACTGATGGTATTGAATGAAGAAGTCTAATCTTCAATGTTGATGCTTTTGAGTTGTGGTGTTGGTGAAGAATGCTGAAAGTACCATGGACTGCTAAAAGAACTAACAAATCTGTCCTGGAAGAAGTGCAGCCGGAATGCTCCTTGGAAGTGAGAATGGCCAGACTTCATTTCACCTGCTTTGGTCATGTTGTCAAAAGGCACCATTCTCTGGAGAAGGATGTCTTCCTTGGGAAAGTGGAGGGTCAACGAAAGATGGGAAGGCCTGCAGTAAGATGTATTGACATGGTGGCTGCAGAGATGGGTTCAGGTATAGTAGGGATCATGAGACTGGCACAGGACTGGGCAGTGCTACATTCTATTGTACATAAGGTCACTATGAGTCAGAGATGACTTGATGGCACATAACAACAACAATCTACACTGAAGGCATTGGTGAAAACCAAGGCTTCAGGAATTGGCAGAGTACAAATTGAGATGCTCCAATAAATGTTAATTGCATCTTACTGTTTTGTTTTAATTTTCCAGTCTGATAAAATTTTTCTTTTAATTAGAGTCTTGAGTCTAGTTACGTTAACAATTTATTGATACATTTAGTGTTATTTATATAATCTTTTAAAAATGTATTTGTCGTTTTCTTTTAATCTATTTTGTTCCCCTTTTCTTCTGTCTTCTTTTGAGTTAATCAAGTACTTTTCATTACTTCTTTTTCGCCATCTATTAGATTGGGGAAAAAGATGAGGAATCTGTACCTTGACCAGGAGGCTGTCGTTCGAACAGAACAAGGGGACACTACATGGTTTAAAATCAAGAAGGGAGTGTGTCAGGGTT
>NW_006921645.1:9702568-9713098 GCF_000298275.1 Orycteropus afer afer | reverse complement strand
TTCAGCTACCATTTCTGCCCCATTTCTTCTCTTCTTCTAGAATTCAAATTATACATATGTTATTTCTTTTGACTGTATCCCACCTATTTATGATGTTCTTTTTGTGTGTGTACATGTGTGTGTTTAATTCTCTTCCTCTATGCTTCAATCTGTTTTTCTACTGACATATTATCCAATTCAATAGTCCTCTCTCTTGCTATATCTAATCTGCTGCTGAACACAACTGTTGAATTTTTAATTCAGTTATTGTGTTCCTCAGTTTTAGAATGTTCTTTTAAAATAGAGCCCAATTCCCCACCTTTTAATTTATTTTGGAATACATTAATCTTTGCTATTTGATCCTTGATTTGATAGCTACAGTATCTGGGTCATTTAAACCTTTCTTTCTGAAGTTTCTGAGGGTTTGTTTGTTTTGGTTTTTCACTTGATTTCATTTCTGTCTTCCAATATGCTGAGTAATTTTTGCCTGAATACTGGGTGTGGTGAATAAAAAGTCATTGAGACTGTGGATGATGTTGGCTTCTTTTAGAGATTTTCTTTTCTTTTGGTTTTAGCAGGCAATGAACTAGCGAGCAGATCACCTTAAACCAATCAGGAATTGAAACATTTTGAGGCTGGGCTTCAGGAATCTTGAGGATTGGTCTATGTCTGGCTTGTCTTTTCTTTTAGTATATAACCCTTTAGTTGTCCCAATTAGGCTATTGCCTTAAGCTCTTTCCTGCTTGCTGGGTTTGAACTGCAATGTTTTTCCTCCTCACTCTTTGAGACTGCTCAGACTCTACCTGGCTTTGCAGCCTCTTTAAAAAGCTGTTTACTGCTTAGTTTCTTAGCCTGTTACTCATTATATGCAAAGTTTAGGAATAAGAAAATTCCTTGGGAGGAAATCATGTGCAGAATACCTGACTCATTTCTCTGAGATCCTTTTCTCCAGGATCTTGGTCCCCTTGTTCTGGCTACTGTGGTAACTGTGAAGTCCAATTTTTGTCTCCCCAGATCAGTGACTAACTAGGCCAATGTTTCTGCTCTGTATCAATGACACCCATGGAGAGCAGGTGAATATCCTGAGGGGAAAACATGAGGGAAATGAAGGTTTACTGCACTGCATTTCTCTTCTCTTGAGGATTTTGGTCCCTAAAGTTCTGGCTGCTTTGTTACTCTCTAATGACTTCTAACAGCTGTTTTCTACAATGTTGTTGTCGTTGTTATGTGCCATTGAGTTGGACCCGACTCATAGCGACCACTCCTTGGGTTTCCGAGGCAGTATCACTACAGAAAGTAGATTGCCCAACCTTCCTTCTGAGGAGTGGCTGGTGGGTTTGAACTGCCAGCCTTCTGGTTAGAAGTCAAGTGCTTTAGGCACTACGCTAGCAGAGATATATATTTAGCTTTTATTGTTGTTCTCAGCAGCCTGGCTAATCTGATACAAGCCACTGTCATAGACAGAAGCAAAAGTCCCTGTGAATTTATTTTTAAAAGTAGTTCTCAGGACATGTTCTGGAACCATTGCATGCTTATCTCTATCATCTGTGTATGTCTGTCTCTATCTCCTGAATCTTCTTGAGATATCTCCAACTGAGGACTTGCAGAGTCTTTTGATATCTTCAAACAAAACAAAACATAACTCACTGCCATTGAATCAATTCTGACTCATAATGACCCCCACTGGATTTCCAAGGCTGTAATTCTTTATGGAAGCAGACTACCTCATATTTCTTCCATGGAGTGTCTGGTGGGTTCAAAATACTGACCTTTTGGTTAGCAGCTAAATGCCTTAACTACTATACTACCAGCACTCCTATTTGTCATCTTCAGTACCATGAAAGCTAACATATTAAGATAGGGTGAGTATTATTTTTAAGTATTAACTGTGCTATAAAATATTTTTAAATTAATACTAATTTGTCAAATACACTAATTCTCTGCAGATCATTTGGTCCACCATAGCACCAACTTTCCTACTTCGTATATGAAAAAAATTTACCATCTTTCACTTTATATTGTTGTGAGGCACTCAAGGGTAAATACACACACACACACACACATGCATATGCACACCTCCCTCCTCTAGAAACCTTGAATTGGATTGATATTCTGATTTTGTTGTTACATTGCAATATGATCATGACGAAGCTTCTTTCAACCCCTGATCCTCAGTGTCTTCATTTGAAATATGACATAGAGGTGGGGAGTTGGGTTGACCAGGACGTCTTGGTCTGGGTGCCCTGTAAAACTGCCATGGGGGTGGTGTCTGACTGCCTCTAACTTCGCAAGGGAAAGAAGGATCGAGATCAACAGCCTAAGGGTGATTCCTATGAAGCAGAAGTCAGATAGGCCTCTGCTCTCCAATCTTCTTTTTAATCAGTTTTGACATCAACCATCCCTCCTGCAGCACTCTCTACTCCTCTGCTGGGTTTGATAATCCATTGCAATGGCCAGACAGAATCCACAGACAATACTAATGATTATGGGGTTTATTAGGGAATAACAGGTTATAAAATTCAGGACCAGGAATGCTCAGGATACAGTTCTTCAATCAGGGCAGATCTCATCTCTCTCTGGCTCTTGGCCCTTTGGTCTCGCCTCTGCCCTGCTCGAGCAACTGTTACAAAGCTCTTTTAGCTCTGCTGATAGGCAACCCCCTTTGCTAGCTACTTCCCAAAGGCACTCAGCTTTCTTGCTCAGTGTGGTGGGAAACTCACTGCTCTGTCTTGTGCCAGTCTCTTGGTTCTGCTGCCTCTCCTGCCACCACTATTTCTCCACCTCTGCTTCTTGTTGTCTCTTGCCATCTCAAGTGTCACAGCTCTTTGTCTTCTGGATTAAGGAGGTTCAGCACAGGGATCTCAGGTCCAAAGGACACACTCTATTCCTGGTACTTCTTTCTTGATGGTAGTGAGATCCTCCCCTTTTGCTTCTAAGATGGCTCATTTTAAGCTTAGTGGGATGGCAAAACTGACCAATGCCCACTTTAAGTTTCCATACACCTTTTTGTATGGTCCAACCCCCCCAAGGGTGCCATGCACCTTGTTTACATTATTAGCTACCTATCCAATCCCCTTGGTGGACCACAAGCACTTCACATTTACATAATCTCACTCAGTCATCTGATGGGAGTCATAAAGACCAAGGCTAGAAGGGCCATACCAAGTTATTCATTGCATCACAGGGTTCTTGGTGGAAAATTCAGACTCTTAGGCTGCTCTGAGTTGTTGAGTCCCTACTTAGGTGACAGCATTCACTCTCTTAAGTAAGTTAACCTTGCAGCTGTGAGATAAGTGTTCCCTCAGACATGGGGGGGGGCATGTGGACAGACCAGGTTGAGACTCTGTTCCTGAACAGGCAGTTACCCTGGGCAGTGAGGTCTCACAGAGAGCCACACCCCAGTGTGAGTAACAGGATGAAAGAAAGTATATTGTGCTGTACCTAGAACCCCAAACCTGCAAGATTCAACCATTTTGATTGGGAATTACAAATCAGGAGGTGGTTGCTCCTCAAGTTTGCTCAAGATGCAGTCCTCTTGTTTTTTTTCTGAGAACACCATTTTGAACAAAATGTCTGAAAGTGACTGATTCTTCAATTTCCCAGTGAGAATTTTTAGACCTCGGGTTCAGTTTCAGTTGCTGTTCTGGTCCTGTTCCTATTCACTTCCTTCCCCTGTTCAGCTTATGTCACTGGACAATTGCGCTGGCTGCTCTTCCAGACTTCTCTGTCATCTGGCTCCTCGTGGGGTTTTACCACAGAGAAGCACTGGATGGAAATGGAGAGGAAGAAGCAAGGAGAATCCAGGGTATCTGTTTCTCATTCTCTTTGCCTTGGAATGAGTCCTTGGCAGAAGCTGAAACTTTTATGGCTCCAACTGCTCATTGATGAACTTGCTGTCATTTTAGCATCTGCTAGGAGACCCTGGCCCCTTGGCTCAGGTAGCACTATGAGTTTTTCTTTATCCTTCCAACCTAGGTGGCACTAGCTTCCTGCTGCGCTCATTTCTAGGCTATGATACTGCCCCATGTTGGTTTCATAGCCTCTTCTATCATGCATAATACCATAATCATAACCAGTTGCTCTTGAGTCAATTCAGACTCACAGTGACACCATAGGCATCAGAGTAGAGCTATACTCCATACAATTTTCAATGGCTGATTTTTTGGAAGTAAATTGCCAGACCTTTCTTCCAAGGTGCCTCCGGGTGGACTCAAACCTCCAACTTTTCTGTTATCAACTGACTGTGTTAACTATTTGTACCACCCAAACCCAAAAACCACCAAACTCACTGTTATCAAGTTGATTTCAACTCATAGAGACCCCCATTGGGTTTCTGAGGAGGTAAATCTTTATGGAAGTAGGTTGCTCAGTCTTACTTCTGCAGAGTGGTTGGCGGGTTTGGACCACCAACCTTCTGGTTAGCAGTGAGATGCCTTAGGCACTGTGCTACCAGAGCTCCTTTTGTACCACCCACAGACTCCATAATACTAAAAAACCAAACCAAAATCACTGCCATTGAGTCAATTCTTACTCACAGCAATCCCCATTTGGTTTCCAAGGCTGCAAATTTTTACAGAAGTTGTTGTTGTTGTTGTTATGTGCCATTAAGTTGGACCCAACTCATAGTGACCCCTCCTTGGGTTTCCAAGGCAGTATCACTATGGAAGTAGATTGCCCAACCTTCCTTTCAAGGAGTGGCTGGTGGGTTTGAATCACCAACCTTCAAGTGCTTTAGGCACTATGCTACCAGAGCTCCTTTACAGAAGTAGAATGTAGTAGATTGTTTCATCTTCCTCCCATGGAGCAGTTGGTGGGTTTGAACCACTGACCTTCTGGTTAGTAGCTAAATGTCTTAACCACTATACCACCAGAATTCCTCATCATACCAGTAAGCACTTCAAATAGCCTCTGTGTAATTACGTGGTTACTTGGTGTTCTGGTTACCTAGTGCCGCTCTGACAAGAATATACCACAAATGGGACGGCCCTAACAAACAGGAGTTTATTCTCTCATAGTTTGGAAGCTTTGAGTCCAAGTTCAAACTGCCAGGCTCTAGGGCCTGTGTGAAAGCCCCTTGACCTTGGGCTTCAGCTCTGCTTCTTGCTCCCAGCCCACTGAAGCTAGAGACATCTCTTCACTCAGGCAGCTACTGGGTGCTGAAGCTAACAGGCCCAAGGTCGACAAATAAAATGGCACAGTCCTGATGTTTACCAAACCACACAGCAGGCCATTAATTCTAGTCCTTTGTAAATCCCAAGGTCAGCAGAGCATGGCAGGCTGCTGAACAATGGCTTGGCTACATGCAGGGTTCAAGCGTGTCATAAGCTAGAGACTATCCCCAAGACTTCTCCTTATATACAGGAAGCAGACCACATTCCAAGCTATTCACAAGCTACTCAGCTGCTTGTGGTAGATCCCACCATGGAGGTGATTGCCAGTCTCATCATGGGGAATAACTACCACTAGCTGCCCAGCCACTCAACCAGGGCCAGCCAAGTTGACATACAAATTTAACTACCAGACTTGGTGAGTTTGCTGCTTTTCTGTCTAAATTCTGACTAATTTATTTGCTAAAAAATCATGCTTCAAACATCTTTTTTTCTGTCACACCTATGTATTTTATCCCAAGGAATTTGACTGTTAACCAGAAGGCTGATGGTTCAATCCCACTAGCCACTCCTCGGAAGGAAGGTTGGGCAATCTACTTCTGTAGAGATACCACCTCGGAAATCCAAGGAGAGGTTACTATGAGTCGGATCCGACTCAATGGTAGTGAGTTTGGTTTTGGTTTGGTATGTATTTTAAACACCACTGAGAGACATTTGCTTCCATTCCCTTTTATCACTTCTTAAGGTACATAGGGAAGGAGCTCTGGTGATGCAATGGCTAAGGCACGAAGCTGCTAACCAAAAGGTCAATGGTTCGAACTCACCAACTGCTCTGTGTGAGAATGACAAGCAGTCTGCTTCCGTAAAGATTTATATCCTTGAAAACCCTATGGGCAGTTCTACTCTGTCCTATAGGGTCGCTATGAGTTGGAATTGACTTGATGGCAGTGGGTTGTTAGTTTTTTTTTTTTTTTTTGTAAGGTACAGAACACTTATTCACTCATTCAAAAAGTATTTATTGAGAAAGTTTTCAATACTCTAGGCAAACACTATACTAGGGGATACAAAAGTGAACAGAAAAACAAAATCTCTGACCCTGCAAAGCTCACAGCTTTGTGGGCAAGTTAGATTCAGATCTTTAGACTAAAGTGTGTTGAGAACGGAAACTATTGTAACTTACAGATATAAAAGACAGACAGGATTGAGTTCACACCTCATCCCTGCAACGTATGCTAGGCTATATGAACACGGGCAATATACTCAGCCTACTTATGCCTCAGTTTCCTCTTCCGTAAAAGAATATTCAGTTATCCAGTTCACACCACACCTACAATTTTATATATTCAATGGGGGTGCTAATATTACTAACCATATATCATTCATTATTAAGTGAACTACTGTTTGAGAAAGAGTCAGATATTCAGACAACAAATTCAGATCAGAGATTGGTTTATTTTAAAAATCATAAATTTATTTCTGTTTTCAGTTAAAATTATTTATTTTAAAAGCAGCTTCCAGGGCAGTATACATTCAGTAGTCACTGCTGAGAATCAGGTTTGAAAGCTGAGGTGAGGCTGAAAACAGAACAGAGAGGACTGAAGTCAAAGCCTGGACAGAGACGGTGCTGCCAGGAGCATCCAGTCATTAAGTAAGAGCTACAATTATAGTGATTTCCACTGTCAGCCAATTCAGTAATTACACTGACCTGAATACAAGCCACCCCTATCTCCCCTCCTTTGTTTGTTTAGCACCACTTCCACCACAGTCTTCACCTATGTCTAGTCTGGGGTGGGTCTCTCTGTTACATGTCTTCTGTAATTTTCCAATCATTATTGTCTTCATTGACATCATTATCATCACTATTAATGTTTGTTGAGTATCCACCATGTTCCACACATTCTACTATGACTTCACACAGGAGAATCTGGGTAGTAGCTCAAGTTAGTGCTAATTTTATTTCTCACCATCAAGACCAAAACTTCCAGGGGTTCCCAAAAGGTGAGAAGGAAGAGTGTGTGTGGTGTGTGTGTATGTAAACCTGCATATGCCTTAAAGTTGAAGCCAGAATATTACAAATCTTCAAAGAGTTCATCTTAAACTACTGTGAGTATGAATTTAGCATTTTTTATGGATTGATTTGTATCCCTCAAAAACATATGTTTAAGTTCTAACCCCTGTGCCAGTGAATGTGACCTTGTTTGGGGAAATAGGATTTTTATTTTTTGATGTTATCATTGAAGTAACAAAGTTATACTGGAGTAGGGTGGATCTTAATTTTAATCCCTTCTGAGTTATGTTTTATAAAAGGTAAAGGTGAATAAGGAAACAGTGTCAGACACAGGGACCTGTGAGGATCCATCTACAAGCCAAGGAATGCCAAGAAACACCCAGGGCCACCAGAAAGGATCTTCCTTTGCCAACAGCTTGAATTAGGACTTTCAGCTTCTAGAACTGTGAGAAAATAAACTTCTGTTCTTTAAAGACACCCACTCTGGTATTTCGTTATGCTGTAGAAAACTAAGGCAACATTATTGGGTTGCATTGTTCTTTTGTTTTTGGTTGAGATTCCACTTGAGTTAGAGGGAGACATGTGTTGGCTGTAGTCAGGTTCAAGGGGTCTGCACTCATCACCTGATGTTCATTCCACTGTTGAGGCCACATGTGGTCAGTCTCATGGATGTAGCCCCTGATGCTCAGGGCCCACTTCTTGCTGCCCCTTAGCTTCCCTGCTGGACCATGCTCTGGTGCTCCTGGGGACTCTACCACATATTTGGATTCAGATTTAAATAAATCATTTAAAATAAATATTTTACTCAGCATTTTAATCATCCTATAAACAATATTTTAATAGCATTAAATAATTGTAGAATCTAATAAACACCAATCTTAACTTCATTGGAATCTCATTAAGAAGAGGGCTGCTCTTTTTGCTAAATTGTTGATTATTTTGTTGTGTTTTGTTTTGTTTGCATTGCTCAGCAGAGCAGGGAGAGAGATGGAACACAGAATGTGGCATTCATGCACTCAGAATTTTTTAAAATCTACTTTCCTGAATTTACAGATAAAGAAACTGAGAGGTAACTTTTCTTTTTTTTCAATTTCTATTGTGATTTGGGTGAAAGTTTACAGAGCAAATTCACTCTCCATGCAGCAGTTCACATACACTTTGTCTCCTCTGAAGGAAGGTTGAGCAGTCTACTTCCATAGTGATTGTTGTTGTTGTTGTTATGCGCCATCAAGTCAGCTTGACTGATAGCGACCCCTCCTTGGGTTTCCGAGGCAGTATCACTACGGAAAGTAGATTGCCCCATCTTTCTTCCGAGGAGTGGCTGGTGGGTTTGAACCACCAGCCTTTTGGTTAGCAGTCAAGTGCTTTAGACACTATGCTACCAGAGCCTCGGAAACCCAAGGAGGGGTCGCTATGAGTTAGGTCTGACTCGACGGCAAACAACAACAACACAAACATGACATTGACCGCAATTTCCCACAGTTCAACAGCTCCCCTCCCACTTCCTCCCCATAGTTACCCTTTCCCTGTGCCCTTCCCTCCCATGCACTCCTGCCTCCCGAGCCATCTCCCTGTACAAAAACAGCCCTTCTGTTCTCTTGTGATTGATCTCTCCAAGGAGTGTATCTACCTAATGCAAATATTTAGCTCACATGCCTATCTCCTGTTTGGCTGGAAGCCACAGGTGTGAATTCAATTTCGGACCTGAAGGGCAGGTAGAGGCCATAGTCTCAGTGGTTCCATCGGGCTCTATCAGACCAGCAAACCTAATTCCTTTTTTTTTCTCCCCCCCAAATAATTTTGAGTTTTGTTCCACATTGTTCTCCCACTTTATCTAGGATCTCCTACATAATCCTCCTCCAAGTGGTTGACAGTGGTAGCCGGGCACCATCTAGTTCTTCTGGTCTCATAGTCATATAGGCTGAGGATTGCATGGTGTATGATGCAATTAGTTGCTTGGACTAATTGTTTCTATGCATCTTTGGGTTTCTTCATTCTTCTTTGCTCTGGATGGGGAGAGACCCATCATTGCATCTAGATGGCTGCTTGCAAGCTTTTAAGATCTCTGGTGCTACTTGCCAAAGTAGGATGTGGAACAATGTTTTTGTGCAGTATGTTATGCCAATTGAGTTTGATGTCCCCTGCGACTATGGTCCCAAGCCCACAGGTCGAACCACTCACTCCCTCTGGTAGCTGGCTGTGGCCAAGAAGTGACTACAACCCCATACCTTGTCTGCTCCACTAAATACCTGGGAATTCTTACAGAACATACCAATACACTTGTAGAAACATTGTCTGCCAACCTTAAATGTGGTCTTGGGCACAATCCCCCCTGCATGGACATACCTAAGAGTTCATCCTGTCCACCCATCCTTCCACCTGTAGATTAATGGTTGCCTTCACTGACTACACACTACTATATGTGCAAAACGGTTCACCTTTGTTGTCTGTACCTCTCATGCACCTCTCTCTGTCTTCCTCAATGCCATCATGTTGATCACTCACATTTGGTGCATTGCCCTTCTCTTCACTCAGATCAATACTTGTCTCTACCTATCTAATAGTGTTCCCTCCCCTTCCCTCCCACCCCTCGTAACCAACAAGGAAAATTCCCTTTCATATATAAACCTTTTCTTGACTTTTTACAATAACGGACTAACACAATATTTGTCTTTCTGTGACTGACTTATTTCACTCAGCATAATGTCCTCCAAGTTCATCCACATTATGTGGTGTTTTGCAGATTCTACATTATTCTTTAGGGTTCCATAGTATTCCATTGTGTGCATGTACCATAGTTTTGTTATCCATTCTTCTGTTGATGGGTACCTAAGTTGTTTCCATCTTTTGGCTATTGTAGATAGTGCTGTGATGAACATGGGTGTGCATTTATCTGTTCTTGTCCTGGCTCTCACTTCCTTAGAATCTTTACCTATTAATGGGATTGCTGGGTCAAATGGTATTTTTAAATCCAACTTTTTAAGGAATCACCATACTGCTTTCCACAGTGGTTATATAATTTCACAGTCCCACCAGCAGTGTATGAGAATCCCAATCTCTCCGCATCCTCACCAGCATTTGTTATTTTCTGTCTTGTTGAACTTTGCTACTAGCGCTGGGGCAAAATGGTATCTTGTTGTTTTGATTTGCATTTCTCTAATGGCTAATGATCGTGAACATTTATTCATATGTTTGTTAGCTGCCTGAATAGCCTTTTTGGTGAAGTGTCTCTTCATGTCTTCTGCCCACTTTTTAATTAGATTATTTGTGTTTTTGTTGTTGAGATATTGGAGTTTTCTATAAATTCTAGAAATAAGTCCCCTGTCAGATATGTAATTGCTGAATATTTTTCTTTTTCCAGTCTGTAGGTTCTCTTTTGACTCTTTTGGAGAAGTCTTTGGAAGCACATAAAAATTTAATTTTTAGAAGGTCCCA
>NW_006921645.1:9681214-9691941 GCF_000298275.1 Orycteropus afer afer | reverse complement strand
TTCGATGTTACCAAACCACGTGACAGGTCATTAATTCAAGTCCATTGAAAGTTCCAAGGTCGGCAGAGCATGGCAGGCTGCTGAATAATGACATGGCTACATGCAGGGTTCAAGCATGCCATAAGCTAGACACCATTCCCAAAGCTGCTGCTTATATGTGGGAAGCAGACCATATCTGTAAAGCAGCTACTTAGCTGCTTGTGGTAGATCCCTCCATGGAGTTGATTTTCAGTCTCATAATCTGTAAATTTTTTTATCATTTCTAATGTTTCATTCATTTTGTCATTTTGTTCTTGAATTTTCTTCTGAAATTGTTCCAGGGTTTTGTCTGTGTTTTCCTTAAACTTAACTACCACAGAGTCTATTCTGTTTGGGGTTCATTGGACTTCTTGAATGGGTGTATTATCATCTTTCATCATATCAGAGAAGTTCTCTTCTAAAAAATCTTGGACCATTTTCTCAGTGGTTTTCTTTTTATCTTCCTATTCTGGAATTCCAATTACACATAGGTTATTCCTTTTGATGGTATCCCATGTGAACCTTAGGCTCCCTTCATTTTGCTTTGATCTTCTTTCTGATTGCTCTCTTTCCAAAAAAGTTTTCAGGTATTTGTCTTCAATCTCATTAATTCTGTCTTCCATTGATTCAACTCTACTCCTTTGCCCTTTCAATGTGTTATCTATCTCTAAAGATTTAGTATTAATTTTCTGGATTTCTATCTGTAGATTTTTTGTCATTTCTAATGTTTCATTCATTTTTGTCATTTTGTTCTTGAATTTTCTTCTGAATATGTTCTAGGGTTTTGTCTGTGTTTTCCTTAATTTTGTCAGTGTTTTCCTTGATCAGTCTCTCAATCCTTTGAAAATACCTGTATATAATTCTTTTGAATTCCTTATCAAGGAGTTCCAATTCTGCTTCTTCCTCAAGGATGTGTTCTAGGTCTGTATCTTGCTCCCTTTTTCTATCGCTTTATCTTGCTTCTTTGTGTGGGCTGTGATGGTCTGTTGTCTCTGAGACATTATGAGGTTGCTGTATTTAGATCTCTGTTAATTGTTTGTGAAGAGTGGTTAAGGATGAGTCAGGCTCTTCTTGGTGGTCATTTATCATTTATTGCCAGTTGGTGGAGAAGGAAGTGGTGGCTCTCAGTAAGTTTAGCTGCAGGAAGTGCAGGTGTAGTTGTATCATATGGGCACAGTTGCTGTCTCCCACTCTGTTAGATTAAAACAACAACAGAAAAACCATCAAAAAAGTGAAAGCAAATGGACAAAAAACACACCACATAAACACACAGGAACAATCACCAAAAAACAAAAACAAAAACAAAAACAAAAACCTGCCAAATATGGGGAAGGAGCCATAAGAGAAAAGAGGTAGAGTAGGAGAATAATGAAGAAAAAAATGGGAAAAATGCAAAAAGGAAAACAAAGAATGGAGTTAACCATGAGAAAGAAAAAAAAAAAAAAAAAGGGAAGCTGGAACATGGAAGAGAGAAAAAGCTGAAAATTAGAACCTGGGAAGGGAAGAATAAAGAATAATAATAAAAAGGATGAAAAAGATAATAATAATAATAATAATTTTAAAGCAGACAAAAACAAACTGGAAAAAAAATCTGGGCAGGGCAGGGCAGGGCATCCAGTCTCCGTCAGAGCACACAGGCTGGGATGGAATTCCTGTTAGCCCAGAAAGTGGATGGGGTTGAGGGATGGCTGAACCTCTGTTCACCAAGAGGGTGTGAGGTATAAGAGTAACAAAGGGAATATCTCACCTTTCCAGTTATTTGTATCCAGTTATGGTTCCTGGCTATTGGAGCCTATACTTAGGTTTCTGGAATCTGAGAGAACGCTGTTGCTTTAAATATCCAAAAAGGTCAAATTCCTTGTAAACATTCAAGACGACTGTGCCCTCTGGACAGGCAAAATTCATAGCTTAGCTCATCTTCCTCTTTGTTGCTTCCCCTTTTATTCATCAACCACCAGTGCAGTCCTCTGTGCAGCCCTTGGCTAGCAGGGCCGATTTTTAGGTTAATTGTTTAGTCCTAACACCACTCGGCAATATCCAAGCTGTCCATGCCATCAGTATCGCTGACAGACTGCAACTCTGTATGTCTCCTTTTTAGGTGCTTTCATGCAGTTCTTCTACTAGTTAGAGTTTAGTTCGCTTTTGTTCCTTCCTTTCAAAACTCAGGGCTCCAGGATTATCTTCTGTATCTATATTTATTGGTTCCCTTTTTCTTTGTTGAAGAGAGTCTGTGTAGTTTGTTTGCCTATTCCTCCTTCTTACTGGAACTCTGAGGGAAATTTTTCAAGGGCACACTTTAAACTTGTAGCAGTTACAGACTCAGAATTCAAACCTCTTACCTGTTAGGCTAGTATCTCCCCACAATAGCTGAGGCTTGGGAGCTTATGAAATGATTCATGGATTTTAACTAGGAGTCTCTGCATGGTGCAAAGAATTAACATGTGTGGCTGCTAACTGAAAGGTTGGAAGTTCAAATCTATGCAAAGTCACATCTGCGAAAGGCCTGGTCATCTACTTCTGAAAGATCGTGGCCCTTAAAAACACTATGGAGCAGAGTTTTACCCTGACACACATAGGGTCACCATGAGTTGGAGTCAACTTCATAGCAACTGATTTTTTTCATCTTCAACTGAGCAGTTCCTCAATTGGTCAACCAGGTACTCTTGCCCAGCAAGCCTGGAGCCTTGGGCTTGACACTATGAATTGAGCAATGCAGAAAAAATAGGTACTGCCCTCTGGAAAACTTAAAAGTCTCAGGAGATAAGATTCACACATATGAAATTAGTAACAGATGATGAACTCCAGTCTCATCAGGGGCTTGCCTGTGGTCATGAGACTGCTCACGGAGGCTTTTTCGTATCCTACAAGAGCAACATCTTTTCTAGTTCTACTCAGTTCCACAAGCAGATGCTGAGCAAGGGCCTCCTGTGTCCCAGGCATTGTGTGTCCTGTCGTTTTTGTTGTAGGTGGTGGTGATATTTGTGTTTTTGTTATCATTGCTGTTTTTCCTGCCATCAGGAAGAAAACAAGATGAGTTCCTGGAAAACAGAGAAAATTACATTTTCCTGCACACATCAATTTTGACTGTTAAATTTCAGCTACACCACCACCTACAAAATCTGCAATATCAGATCTCAGGTATGAACCATTTGTCCACTATAATGAACAATATTTCCATCAAAATGACTCATTGGTGGGACAAAGAAGTTCACAGACTAATGAGAAGTAAGAAGGGGAAAAACACCCAGGCAAGTAGCTCTCTCTTTTTTTTTTTTTTTTAATGATTTATTAATGTATGAATGTTGGCATCTCTTTCTCTCTCTTAGAGAAAAACAAAACACTGCTAATATTAATAATTATGCCAGCTTTTGTATAGCTCTTTGAAGCTGACGACGTGCTTTTGAATCAATTATCTCATCTCATTGTGAAGTGGGAGAACAATGAAGGCTGGCATCTTCAGGGAATTAGCTTTATTTGCCTCTGTAGCAGTCAAGCCAGGCAAGGTGGCTAAACCCCATCTATCCCCGTGAATGGGTGCTGGGATTGTTTTGCTCCTGTGTTCAGTACAGGACACCCTCTGGTTGCTATTTCCCCATGAAACCTTTAGCTAGTTTCTTCAAATAGAAGGTAGGTAGTCTGGATTAGTTCTCCTGCCTAGAATTTCATTTCTCCTTGAGCTGAAAGCTTGGCTGGTGCTAGACTTCCTGCCAGGAGCTGCTAAGGGCGGGTCCTGTCCATTAATACTGGTGGAACCCTTCTTCAACAGAGACGGACTCCTACTGAAACAAAGCCACTGACTGGACTCTGAACTGCCACATTCCAGAGATTCCTGCTGCTGTGTGTACCTATTCATAATAGACCCTATAGGTATCATGGGTGTCGGAGGGACAGAAATTTAACAGTGTATGCGGAAAACAGCTTTCTTTATTTTCTAGAACTGTTCTCATCTTGCTTTCTTGTCTGCGACAGTAAAACAGCAATAATAATGAAAATACCAATACTACCACCACTACCATCACCACTGAAAACAATCTTTAACCTTGACAGTTGAAGATAGCATTATTTCTTTTATTTTTTAAGGAGACTACCCACCAATAGAAGTGCAAGGGGGGGTGTGTGCAAACAGTCTGTACTGGACTACTAACCTAAAGGTTGAGAATTGGAACACCCCATCTCCCCAGAGGCACTGAAGAAGAAAGACCTGGTGATCTGCCTCCATAGAGATTACATTCAAGAAAACCCTATGAAGCAGTTCTACTCTGTAACATGTGGGATCCCTACGAGTCAGAATAGACTGGACAGCAGCAGGTTTGGTTTATGATTTACTTTACCCACCAGTAAATATCAAATCAATTAAAACTCATACTCTGGAGGTCTGTCACTCCCTCTTTCTTTTTCTCCTCCTCTTCCTCTTTCCCAAGATGATATCTGGGTACATGGCATTCTCATGTCTTTTAGCATTGATGGATCTCCTTCTCCAGGTGCTGTCCCCCACTGATGTGACTATGCCACTGGTCTCCAGGGGAGATTGTCCTCCTTAACTCCAGTGCAGAAGCATCCACTGCTGGTGGTAACTTTCAGTGTGTTTTCTTGGTACCTACAGAGTCTGGTGGTTGATCCTGGGGGGCTTGGCATGAGGAAACTTCTCAATTCCTTATGCAACACTCCTAGGACAGGAGGAGATGAGGAAGGGGTACCATTTTTGGCCCATCTAGACAACGTCTCCAGTCTTTTCTAATTTATGGTTAACTGAAAGTTTGGTAGTTTGAACTCACCAGCTGGTTTGTGGGAAAAAGATGAGGCAGTATGCTTCTGTAAAGATTTACAGCCTTGAAAAGCTCGTGGGGGCAGTTTTACTCTGTCTTATAGGGTCAGAATTGACTTGATGGCATTGGGTTTAGTTTCAGTTTTACCATAGTGGATAGTGGCCTTGGCTGGCACAAAATGTTAAATACTTTATTACTAACTGAGAGGTTAATAGTTTGAATACACCCAGAAGTACCTCAGAAGAAAGGCCTGGTGATCTACTTCCAAAAGATCATAGTCATTGATAACTCTATGAAGCACAGCTCTACTCTGACATGTACGAGGCTGTCGTGAGTCAGAATTGACTTGATGGCATCTTCCCCCCTGCCCAGTGTGTGTGTGTGTGTGTGTGTGTGTGTGTGTGTTTGGTTAACCATGGTGGATATCATGCCTACTGATGATTTCTTTGAGGGCAAACTGATTATTTTGGGATATGCCCTGAGAAGGCTGAAGTAAGCTGTTGTGTACTGGGATTTTCCCTGCAAACTTGCCTGACTGACTCTATCAATTTCTCTCCTACCTCTAGAGGTTTCAGCTACTAGAAAGAACAAGAAATTAATATTTAACCTCTTTGCCTTACTTTTTCTTTCTCTCTTAGTTTCTCTACCAACAACAGAAGAATATGCTACTTCATTTTTTAGTTATCTGGGAACATCTTTATGTCATATCTTGCTTCCTTGCTTTATGATCTTCTTTGATGCCATCTTCCACCTTCACCAGGTAACAAACTTTATTGGGTAGCCTGGTAGAAAGCTTCAGGGCAAAGGAAAAAAAAAAAAAAAAACTGAATTAGTGAAATGGGAGTAATTGTGAGTAATCTCCAAATTATCATTGCACTTTATGACATCAGTGTCAACATGGACATAGTACTATAGACTGCTAGTTACTCAAAGACTTCAGCCTTCAGTATGGATTACACCTCAACATGAAGAAAACAAAAATCCTCACAACTGGACCAATAAACAATATCATGATGTTCTGGTTACCTAGTGCTACTCTGACAGGAAACATACCACAAATGCGATGGCCTTAACAAACAGAAGTTTATTCCTACAATTTGGAGGCTTTAAGTCCAAGTTCAAAGTGCCAGGCTCTAGGGGCTGAGTGAAAGCCCCTCAACATTGGGGTCCAGCTCTGCCTCCTGCTCCCGGCTCACTGGAGTTAGAGGCATTTCATCACTCAGACAGCTGCTGGCTGCTGAGGCTAAGAAATTCCGAGGTTGACAAGTAAAAAGGCAGTCTTGATGTTACCAAACCACATGGCAGGCCATTAACTTATGTCCATTGTAAGTCCCAAGGTCGGCAGAGCATAGCAGGCTGCTGAGCAATGACATGGCTACATGCGGGGTCCAAGCATGCCAAAGGCTAGAGACCATTCCCAAAGCTTCTTATATACAGGAAGCAGACCACATCCCAAAGGCAGCTACTCAGCTGCTCCCAGTAGATTCCACCATGGAGTTGTTACCAGTCTCATCATGGGGAATACTACATCCAGCTGCCCAGAAAAGACTGAAGTTGTCAAGGATTTCATTTTACTTGGAACCACAATCAATCCCCATGGAAGCAGCAGTCAGGAAATCAAATGAAGTGTTACATTGGGCAAATCTGCTGCAAAACACCTTTTTCGAGTGTTAAAGAGAAAAGATGTCATTCTGAGGACTTAAGTGCTCCTGACCAAAGCCATGGTATTTTCAGTCACCTCATATGCATGTGAAAAGCTGGACAATGAGTATGGAAGACCAAAGAAGTATTGATGCATAAGAAATGTGGTATTGGTGAAAAACATTGAATATACCATGGACTGCCAGAAGAATGAACACATCTGTCTTGGAAGAAGTACAGCCAGCATCCTCCTTAAAATAGAGGATGGTGAGTCTATGCCTCATATATTTTGGTCATGTAATCAGGAGGGACTAGTTCCCAGAGAAGGACATAATGCTTGGTAAAGTAGAGTGTGAGCATGAAAGAAGAAGAGCCTCAATGGGATGGATTGACACAGTGTCTGCAACAATGGGCCCCAACATAGCAATGATTGTGTGGATAACACAGGACCAGGCAGTGTTTTATTCGTTGTACATAAGGTTGCTATGAGTCAGGACTAACTCAACAACACCTAAGAAAAATAACAGCAAGTCACCTTCTTTGGATTACTTCCTTACAGACCCAGCTCTGCCTGGCCAGGGCTTCTCTCCTTTCCATGGAGCCCCAGTATCCCCTGTAGCAAACCAAGTAAGCATCCTCAAAGACCTTGGAACACTTTCTTAGCTTTAACTTTCCTCATGTGCACAGCCCACTACAAAGAGAAATATGTGCCAAAAATTGGGCTAGTGGACACCCTAACCTTAACCACCCTAGTTTCTGAGTCTCCCTTTACGTGCACTAAAGCCAGGAAATCTTGAAAGTGCACCTTTTTTGTATGTTTTTAAATAAAATAAGTTTTTGTCAATTTGCAGGCTAATCTTTACTACATAGATAGTACCAGATGCTGGCTGTGTTTCGTAATTTGTGTACTCTTTATCATCTTTTAAAATAAAGATGAATATTGTTGTTGTTAGTGGCCATCAGATCAACTCTGACTCATGGGGACCTTATGAATAAGAGAATAAAATTTGCCCGGTGCTGTACCATCTTCACAACCAATATGTTTGAGTATATCATAAAGATGAATGTTTTTGTTGCTGTTGTATGCCACTAGTCAAATTTGAGTCACAATGACGTTACAGGAGAGAGTAGAGGTGCCTATGGGGTTTCCTAGGCTGTAATCTTTAAGGGAGCAGATTATCAGGTTTTTTCTCCCAGGGGGCAGCTGGTGGGTTTGAACAGACCTTTCAGTTAACAGTCAACAATTTAACCATTGCTCTACCAGGGATCCTTGTAAAGAAGACTTGTGGGCAGTAAATACCATGGATTTATAAGAATCAGTTAACCTGAGGGACAGGAGGCCTTGTGCTTTATTTTGAGATAGAATCATAAAATTTATTAACAATTTCCATTTTCCTCCCCCCAAAACACAAACAAATACCTCAACATTAATAGCAAAGTCTAAAAAAATAGAAAACAACAAATGTTGCTAAAGGTGTGGAAAGACTGGAATCCTCATCTGCTGCTGGTATAACTGTAAAATGGTACAACCATTGTGGAAAATGATATAGTACTTCTTAAAAAAGTTGAAAATAGAAATACCATATGATCCAGCAATCCCACTACTAGGTATATAGAAATAAGAGCTGTGATACAAAGAGATATATGCACACCCATGTTCATTGTGGCTTTATTCAAAATAGCAAAAAGATGGAAACAATCTAAGTGCCCATCAGCAGATGAATGGATAAACAAGCTATGGTACGTACACACAATGGAATACCAAGCAATGTTAAAGAATAATGATGAAACATTTCATAAGATGGATGAACCTAGAGGACATTATGCTGAGTAAATGTAGTCAATCAAAAAAAGGATAAATATTGTGTGAGACCACCACTGCAAAAAGTCAAGAAAAGGTTTATACACAGAAGGAATCAAACTTTGAAGACTACTGTGGTAGTTAAGTTTGTGTGTCAACATGGTTGAGTGGCTGGGCAGCTGGAGGTAGTATTCCCTGTGATGAGACTGGTAATCAACTCTATGGTGGAATCTACTGTGAGCAACTAAGTAACTACCCTAGGGATGGTCTGCTTCCTGTATATAAGGAGAAGCCTTGGGGAATGGTCCCTAGCTTATGGTATGCTTGAACCCTGCATGTAGCTGTGTTGTTGTACAGCAGCCTGCCATGCTCTGCCAACCTTGGGACTCACAATGGACTTGAATTAATGGCCTGCCATGTGGTTTGGTAACATCGGGACTATGTCATTTTATCTGTCGACCTTGGGCTTGTTAGCCTTAGCAGCCAGTAAGCTGCCTGAGTGAAGAGATGCCTCTAGCTTTAGTGGGCCAGGAGCAAGAGGCAGAGCTGAATCCCAAGGTCGAGGGGCTTTCACCCAACCCATAGAGCCTAGCACTTTGAATGTGGACTTAAAGCCTCCAAATTGTAAGAATAAGCTCCTGTTTGTTAAGGCCATTCCATTTGTGGTTCATTTCTGTCAGAGTGGCACTAGGTAAGTAGAACAATTACCATGGGTGGGAACCAAAAAAAGAACCAAACTCACTGCCGTCGAGTGGAATCTGACTCATAGCGACCCCTCCTTGTTTTTCCAAGGCAGTATCTCTACAGAAGTAGATTGTCCAGTTTTCCTTCCAAGGAGTGGTTGGTGGGTTTGAACTGCTAGCCTTCTGGTTATCAGTCAAATGCTTTAGGCACTATACCACTAGAGCTTCCCCATGGATGGGGTGAAGGGTAAATCACTAACTAGCAGGTAGAAACATGGGACCATTCACTTCCGAAAAAAACTGGCCACTAAAAACCTTATGAATAACAGTGAAACATTGTATGATAAATTATTGGAGAACATTATTGCAGTAGTATATTGACAGGGGTCTGTTAGATATTCAAGCTGGATTCAGAAGAGGGCATGGAAAGAGGAATATCATTGCTGATGTCAGATGGATATTATCTAAAAGGAGGGAACACCAGAACTATGTTTACTTGTGTTTTATTGACTATACAAAGGCATTTTACTCTGTGGATCATAAAAATGGATAACATTGTGAAGGATAGGAATTCCAAAACACTTAATTGTGTTCATGAGGAACCTTCACATAAATCAAGAGGCAGTCATTTGAACAGAACAAGGGGATATTCCATGGCTTGAAATCAGGAAAGGTGTGTGTCAGTATTGTATCCATTCACCATACTTATTCAATCTGTTTGTTTAGCAAATAATCCAAGAAGCTGAACTATATGAAGAGGAATGCAGCATCAGGATGCAATATGTAGATAACAGAACCTTGCTTGGTGAAAGTGAAGAGGACTCGAAACATTTACTGATGAAGATCAAAGATTACAGCCGTCCGTATGGACAATACCTCAACATAGAGTAAACGAAAATCCTCACAACTGGACCAATAAGTAATATCATGATAAATGGAGAAAAGATTGAAGTTGTCATAGATTTCCTTTTACTTGGATCCATAATCAACACTCATGGAAGCAGCAGTCAAGAAATCAGATGACTTACTGCACTGGGCAAATTTGCTGTAAAAGACCTCTTTCAAGTGTTAAAGAACAAAGACGTCACTTTGAAGACTAAAGTTCTCCTGACCCAAGTCATGGTCTTTTCAATAGCCTCATCTGCATGTGAAAGCTGAACAATAAATAAGTAAGATCAAGGAAGAATTCATGTATTTGAATTGTGGTGGTGGTGAAAAATATTGAAAATATCATGGACTGCCAGAACAATGAACAAATCTGTCTTGGAAGAAGTACAGCCAGAATGTTCCTTAAAAGCAAGAATGGCCTGGCATTGTCTCACATACTTTGGTCATGTTGTCAGAGGGAACTGGTCCCTGGAGAAGGATATGATTCTTGGTAAAGTAGACAGTCAGCAAAAAAATAGAAGACATTCAACTAAATGGACTCACACAGTAGCTGTGATGATGGGCTCAAGCATTGCAAATATTATTAGGGTGGCAGAAGACTGTGCAGCATATCATTCTGTTGTACAGAGGGTCACTGTGAGCTGGAGCCGACTTGACAGCACCTAACAACAATAGCTGGCAGACCCATATTAACTTGGGTGAAAAGAAAGGCATATACAATAAAGGGGAGGTCAGCACAAAATGATGAAGGCAAAGGAAGATGCTGGGAGGAGCACAAGAGTTAAAGGCAACAGAGGTTAACACCTACACATACGTTGTTGTTGTTGTTATGTGCCATCGAGTCGGACCCGACTCATAGTGACCCCTCCTTGGGTTTCTGAGGCAGTATCACTATGGAAGTAGATTGCCCCATCTTCCTTCCAAGGAGTG
>NW_006921645.1:9676318-9680454 GCF_000298275.1 Orycteropus afer afer | reverse complement strand
AAAAAAAAAACTTTTAAAATTGTGACTTGGGTGCAATTTTACAAAGCAGGTTTGATTTATATTCAGCAATTAATACACATATTGTTTCATGACACTGATTACAATTCCCAAAATGTAACAACTCTCTTCCCATCTCTTCCCTATGGTTGCCTCTTCCCTGTGTCCTTCTTACCTATGCATTCCTGCCTGCCTGCTTTTCTTCCTGTGCAGATGCAGCCCTTCTGATCTTCCATGGCTGACTGTTCTAAGGAGTGCATCACCCTGGTATGTTTGTTTAGCTTTTAGTTCTGTCTATTGTTTGGCTACGGATTGAGCCAAGGGAGGGAGTTCAATTCCAGGCCTGAAGGGTGACTTGATGCCATAGACTTGGGGTTTTCACCAGTCTCTATCCAGCCAGTGATACTTACCTTTTAATTTTTTTTATATATATATTTTTAAATTTTTTTCCACATTTTTTCCCCACTCTTTCCAGGATCTCCAATTCTGATTCCTTTCTGGGTGGTTGGCATTAGTAGCCAGTCACCATCTAGTTCTGGTCTCAGGGTCAAGTAGGCTGAGGTTCCCATGGTCCTTGGCTACTACTTTTGACCACTCTGAAAGGGATTGCAAAGGTGGTTTCAGATAGAGTGGGAGAAAAATGTGGAACAAAACTCAACATCATAAAAAAAACAAGGCTTACTTGTCTGTTCAAGACTGGTGAAACCCCTGAGACTATGGCCCTTAGACACTCTTCAAGCCAGGAATTGAACTCACCCTTGAGGCTCAACTTTCAGCCAAATGATAAACAAGCCTATGAGGTGATCAATAATAAGAGGAAAGTATGCACTCATTAGAACAATCAATCATACAAGATCAGAAGGGTGGCTTTTGCTGAGGGATAAAGCTAAGAAGGCAGGAAGGGGTAGGAAAGAAGGATGAAAGGAAATGGTAAACACAGGGAGGAAGTGGGAACAGTGCTGTTACATTGTGGGGATTACAACGAATGTCACAAAACAGGATGTATGTGTACTGTTGAATGGAAAACCAATTTGCTCTGTAAACTTTCACTGAAATAACAATAATAAAATAGAAAGATCATAATGTTCAGGCAGACAGTTTAAAAAACAAAACAAGAATCTGTATTGTTTCAAAACTTGTCATAGGAGGATAAGGTCTGAGTTCTAATAAATTTGCTTTTAAATTTTACATAAGCTTGCTGACAGCCACCTTCCTGAGTCTGAAGAAGTGGATGTGGAGACAGAGTACAATGAGGCCTGCTGAGTGGCTCCTGGAGGGATCACAGGATGGAACAATGTACAAGTACCTGCTTTGGTGAGATCGGATCCCACTTGTGGAAAGAGTTCTTTACTCCCCTTCCTCCTCCTACTTGTGCTCATCATTGCTTTGCCTGTGTGTCCTCCTCCTTCCCTTCTGTGTCTTGCCTATACTAGTCTCCCCCAAACACATCCCTGCCTTCCTGCTTTAGAACTTTGCTCTGGTTTTTCCCTGCAGGCAGTGCATCCTCTTTCCACTATCTGAATCCTCCAGTATCCTTTCAACTCAAAGCCCTTTCCCTCTGTGGGTAGCCTTCATTGCCCAAGCACAGTGCTTTCCTCTCCCAGAGTTCCTGCCTCATCAATTTTTGAATTATTTGGTGTTAGTGTAGGCTGGTACTGCATGCTGGCCAGCTTTGCTGATAACTTTTTGTACACTCTTGCCTTAGCCTACATCTTCTTTGGCTTTTCTGAGAGTAGGATGGGGGTATTCCTTTCTTCTCTGCTCTCATGTTGTCCAGCTTGAATCTCAGTCCATCATCATGATCAATAACTGACAACTGAGTGATTGATTACCTTTCTCTTTTCCTCCATTAACTAAAATCTAACTGATACTCGTTCATTTATATCTGTATAACCCTCATCACTCAGAAATGATTGGATGGAGCAGAAGTAAAACAAAACCTCACTAAATTCTCCTCCCATAGCTTAATGTGTGCTGCCCACACTCCCTTCAAGGCAGGGTCCTTGTGGCCCAAAGTAGAGGCTGAGTCAACGCTGTTGAGAAGAGCTGATGTTGAAGTTATCTTTATTTCTGGATTGAGATTCTGAAGAAATCTTTTATTTTCACACATGTTTTCTGGTAGAATTAGACAAAGAAGGTGATCGTGTCTTGGAAATACAGCAATATACCTTCTTAGCTCAATGTGCTCAGAGAAAATTCTCTAGTAAATGTTGATTTTTCAGAAAAATCAAAATTGGGTATTCAGATTTTTGTTGGACAAAACAAATCCCTTCCATCTGAAGAGTGATAATGATGATGCTGATGGTGCTGATGAGTGTGAAATGTTGGATGGTCAAAGCTTCTTTCTTCCATTTTGTAGCTGAGTTGGGACACATGGAGCTTCAGTCTTTCATTTTCTTTTAGCCCTGAGAGGAGTGTCATGATGGTCTGCATTGCTGGTTGGTACTGGTTGTGTTGTTGTAACATTTCTGCTGCAATGGTGATCTCTTGACAAGCAATCTAACTGTTTGATAGGGACATGTTTTTCTATCTTGGGGGGCAGTTTCTTTGCTGTCTTGAGTCTGGCAGGCTGCCCAAATATCTTTCTTTGCTCTGATCTGTCACGGGTCTATGAATGGTTTTGTGTTTCTATATATAAACACATTGAAACAAACCCATGACTGATTGCAGAGAAAGTGGCTAAGTCAAAATAGGCTGTTTACATGGCACTCTGTTTACATGATCAGGTGTCTTGGTGAATTATTTTCCCCTCAAACTATTTTATGGGCGCTCTGGTAGCATAGTGCCTAAAGCACTTGACTGCTAACCAGAAGGCTGGTGGTTCAAACCCACCAGCTACTCCTTGGAAGGAAGGTTGGGCAATCTATTTCCGTAGTGATACCACCTCAGAAATCCAAGGAGGGGTCACTATGATTTGGGTCTGACTTGATGACACATAACAACAACAACAATAACAAACTACTTCACAGATTTGGCTTGTGGCTTTGGCACTTGGGAGGCACAGGAAGAATTCCTTCAAAAGCTTCAAAGATCTCCCCAGGTGATCACCCATGTCTTTAAAATGCCACCCCTATTCTGATAGTCCCTTATTTGCATCTCCAGGAAGATCTCATTTTAGAGTTCCAGTCTCCTAATCCAATTGTCTGCTAGACAATCCATGTGGGTGTCACATAAGCATCTTAAACCTAATGTGTCTCAAGAAGACTTCTTGATATTTCTGAATACCTGTTCCTTCTCAGTTCTGCTCATTTCAGTAAAGGGCACCATCATTTACTTAATTCCATGAACCAAAATCTATGAGCCATCCAAGATTATTTCCTCTTTATTATGCCTCTTTCTGCCCCACAACCAATTCATCAGCTAGTCCTGTTGATTCTACTTCCAAAATATATTTCAAATCTCTTCATCTCTCTCCAACTTGGTTCCCATTGCCTGGTCCAGGCATCCCTTGCTGGACAATCCCAAGAGCCTCCCAAAAGATTTTCCTGCTTCTTCTCTTGTTCTTTAATTCATTCTTCACACTGCAGATAGGGGATTTTTTTTTTCTTTCAAAATTTAATTTGGATCCAATCTCTTTCCTTTTAAAACTTTTCGTTAGCTTCCTATTGTGCTTAGAATAATCTGACCTCCTTATCTTGATCTACAGGGCCCTTCCTGAGCTATCTGATGACCTTCGCATCCCTGTCTCATGGCACTTTCCTTAGCCTCACTCTCCAGCTGCACTGACTTTCCTCCGTTCCTTGACCACATGCTTTTTCCACCTTAGAGCTCTTGTTTGTACCTTTCCCTTTGCCTTGAACACCATTCTCCTTCCGGCCACATGGCTGGCTTCTTTTAAGGTGTCAGCTTAAAACCACTTTTTAAAAAATTTTATTGGGTGAAAGTTTATAGAGCAAATTCATCTTCCATACAGCAGTTCACATACACTTTGTCTCATGACATTGACTGCAATTTCTCAATTTCACAACGCAACAGCTCTCTTCCCACTTCCTCCACATAGCCACCTCTTCTCTGTGTCCTTCCTTCCCATGCACTCCTGCCCCCTGAGCTGTCTCCCTGTACATACACAGTTCTTCTATTCTCCCATGATTGAGCTCACCAAGGAGTATGTCCACCTAATGTAAATATTCAGCTCATAT
>NW_006921645.1:9654497-9675903 GCF_000298275.1 Orycteropus afer afer | reverse complement strand
TGGAGTAGGATGTGGAACAATGTTTTTGTGTAGTGTATTATGCCAATTGAGCCTGATGTCCCCTGCTATATGGTCTCGAGCCCACAGGTCCAACTACTCACTCTCTCTGGGTAGCTGGCTGTGGCCAAGAAGTGACTACAACCTTGTCCCTTGTCAGCTCTACTATATACCTGGGAATTCTTATAGAACATACAAATACATGTGTAGAAATATTGTCTGCCAATCCTATACATGGTCATGGGCACACTCCCCCCTACATATACATACCTAATGGCTCAGCCTGTCCGTCTGTCTATCTTCCTGTAGATCAATGTTTGCCATCACTGACAACACAGTTCTGTACGTGCAAAAAGGTTCACTTTTGTTGTCTGTACAGCCCATGCACCTCTCTATGTCTTCCTCTTCCTCAATGCCACCGTGTTGATCACTCACTCTTGATGCATTGCCCTTTTCCCTTCACTCAAATCGATACTTGTCTCTACCTATCTAGCAGTGTTCCTTCCCCTCCCTTCCCATCCCTGGTAACCAACATAGAAAATTTCCTTCCATATATAAACCTTTCCTTGACTTTTTACAATAACTGATTAATACAATATTTGTCCTTCTGTGATTGACTTATTTCACTCAGCATAATGTCCTCCAAGTTCATCCATGTTATGTGGCAAAATCTACTTTTTTAATGAAGACTTTCCTGACTGCTCCGTGAGTATGTTTTCTGTCTACTCTGATGTTCACTGTTTGCTTTATTCATAACACATCATGTTTCAAAATTACTTAGTTGCTCATTGTCTGTCTCTCTCTCTGGGCTGTAAATTCTAAGGGGGGAGTTGCATCTATCTTGTTCACCATGGTATCCCCGGGCCTGCACAATGCAAGAAACATAGTATTCAGCATGTAATGTAGCAAGTACTTATAGAATCAACACTAAAGACAGTGCCAGATTAAGGCATGTGAGGGCTGTGAGCTCTGATATTTTGTGGTGCCCCCTCCTCTGCTTACTAATGAATCGGAATGGGATATATGATATATGATATATATATATATGTATATAATATATATGCAGATACACATATATTTACACATATATATTATATATATGTATACAGCCAGAGTGCAGCCAGAATGCTCCTTGGAAGCAAGAATGGCCAGACTTCGTCTCACCTATTTTGGTCATGTTGTAAGAAGGGACCATTCCCTGGAGAAGGATGTCATGCTTGGTAGGGTGGAGGGTCGACGAAAGAGGGGGAGGCCTTCAACGAGATGGATTGATACAGTGGCTGCGATGATGGGCTCGAGTATAGCAGGGATTGTGGGGCTGGTGCGGGATCGGGCAGTGTTTCGTTCTGCTGTGCATGGGGTCGCTATGAGTCGGAAACGACTCGACGGCACTTAACAACAACAACAACATACATATACGTGTGTGTGTATGTGTGTGTTTTAGCTATCCATGGTGTAACTTCTTTTTAAATGTGACTGTATTAGTGATTGAATGCAAAAGTATAGTAACCCATTTTAGCAGAAAGAGATGAAATGGATTATAAAAGTTTTAGTGGATACAGGGTACTAAGATTTTTATTATATACCACATTTTTCTACAAAAATAATATTCCACATACTCTACAACAAAGAAAATGAATCAGTGAACTTAGTTGTTTCAACAATCAGTGTAAAATTCTGTTGCTCTCCCACAACAAAAAATAGACTTTCACCAATTTTGCTTTAAACGGGTCAGACTTGAATTCCTATACTTGCTCTGTAATAAATGCTATAATTATAAATGAACAAATGAGAATATATCATAAAAGAAAATTTAATGACCAGGAAACAAATACTACAACAAATTACTATATTTCATTTTTAGATAGCTCTTTGAACTCTAACATGTTATAATTAGAAACGTTTTCTATTCTTTGCTCTTACAAATCTTTCAATGATTTTGTCAAAACTAAGTTGCCAAACAGTATCTACTTCCATACATAATATGGATAATAAATTGAGTCTTTCTTGAATCACTGTTGTACACTAGGGGTTTTTGGGTCTCTTTAGGGATAAAAATGAATTCTTGGATATCTTCATGCATTCCTCATCAGGTAGATGCCCATTGTTAAAGAAAGAAAATCTGTTTTAAAGAACTTCACACACTTTTGCCCTTCTTTGCTTCGAAGATTCAAGTGTGTCAATGATGGTGTAGTAGTGATTATGCAAAACTGATCTCTGGCACGCAATGATACTTTTGGAGCACTTTTACTTGTTTCTTTCTATGGCTCTGCAATAGTGAACTGCTTGATAATCAGTAATTGGCAGCATTTTCTTTATTGTGTTTTCAAAATCTTCTCTTTAAATTATGTAAATACTCTGTTAATGACCGGTACAGATCTGTGCCTGTCCTTAAATTTATTTCTGAATCTTGGAGAGCTTGCTTCATCTGATGAAAACGCTGCAATATATTATTCCACAAAACCAACATAAATACATACTCTAGTATTTGCAACTAGATGAGATACATATTTGTGCCCCTTTTAAAGAAAGGTGATCCAACAGAATGTGGAAATTATTGAACAATATCATTAATATCACACGCAAGTAAAATTTTGCTGAAAATAATTGAAAAATCCTTGCAGCAGTACATCAACAGAGAACTGCCAGAAATTCAAGTTAGATTCAGAACAGGATGTGGAATATATGATATGACTGCAGATGTTACATTGTTCCTAGCTGAAAGTAAGGGATATCAGAAAGATGTTTACCTGTGTTTTATTGACTATGCAAAGGCATTCAATTGTGTGGATCATAACAAATTATGGATATCATTGTGAAGAATGAGAATTCCAGAACACTTAATTGTGTTTACCAGGAACCTGTACATAAATAAGAGGGAGTCATTTGAACAGAGCAAGGGGATACTACATGGTTTAAAATCAGGAAGGGTGTGTGTCAGGGGTGTACCTTTCATCATACTAATTCAATCTGTATTCTGAGCAAATAATCTGAGAGGCTGGATTATATGAAGAAGAAAATAGCATCAGGATCAGAGGAAGACTCATTAACAGCTTTCAAAAGATAGACACAACCTTGCTTGCTGAAAGTGAAGAAGAATTGGAGCAATTTCTGATAGAGATCAAGGACTACAGCCTTTAGTATGGCTTACATCTCAAAGAAAACAAAAATCCTCACACCTGGACCAATAAGTAATATCATGATACATGGAGAAAAGATTAAAGTTGTCAAGGATTTCCTTTTACTTGGATCCACAATCAACGCCCATGGAAGCTGCAGTCAAGAAACCAAATGACATACTGTATTGGGCAAATCTGCTGCAAAAGTTCTCTTTCAAGCATTAAAGAGCAAAAATGTTACTTTGAAGACTTAGGTGCACCTGACCCAAGCCATAGCATTTTCAATTGCCTCATACGCATGTAAAAAAAAAAACAAAACCAGACCAAACCAAACCAAAAAACCCAAAACCCACTGCTATCCATTTGATTCCAACTCATAGTAACACCCATTGGGTTTCCAAGGTTGTAAATCTTTATGGAAGCAGACTGCCTCATCTTTTTTCCAAGATCAGCTGGTGGGTTCAAACCTCCAACCTTTTGGTTTGCAGCCAAATACCTTAACTACTATACCAAAAGAGCTCCTTACACACGTGAAAACTGGGCAGTAGTTAAGAACACCACAAAAGTGTTGTTGCATTTAAATTATAGTATTGGTGAAGAATATTTAATATACCTTGGATTTCCAGAAGAACAACCAAATATGTCTTGGAGGAAGTACATCCAGAATGTTCCTTAGAAGCGAGAATGGCCAGACTTTGTCTGTTGTACTTTGGTCATGTTATCAACAGGGACCAGTCCCTGGAGAAGGATTTTATTCTTGGTAAAGTAGAGGGTCAGTGAAAAAGAGGAAGACTGTCAATAATATGAATTGACGTGGTGGGCGCAAGCATAGCAAAGATTGTGAGGATGGCACTGGACAGGGTGGTGCTTCATTCTGATGTCACTATGGGTTGGATCTGACTCTACGGGACCTAAGAACAACAACAAAAACTAACATTTGCATTTTGTTAGTGATGTTTTCACCTTCTTTTTTGGCATTTTTTTTGGTGTGTGTGTGTGTGTGTGTGTGTGTGTCTGGTCTTCAGCAATATTTTCTAAGGCATCTAGGATCTGAGTGTTTGATTCCAGATTGTACCTGTTGCTACAGCATATGCTTTCCAATGTACTAGAGAGACATTCTAATACTTAATCATTGCCTAAATATGTTTTAAGAACTGCCTATTGGTGAATAGAAGTTACAAAAAATGTGTAGTGTAACTGAACAGTAGAAAAATACCAATTGCTTCTGCAAAACAATCTACTGTGCTATGTCTTACAAGATTAAGTGAATGCACAGTACATGGTCTGAAGATGTTATATTCATTATGTTCTAAAATTTTCTGTTGTATGCCTTTATAACCCTTGACATATTGGCAGCATTGTCATAGGACAGGCCTCTGTGCTTAGAAGAATCAATTTTGTAAACTTCCCATTGCTGCCCCTCCTAGCAGGAGTTGCCAGATCAACAGACATGAATGTGCAAGACAATTCTCTGCAAATGGATCAGAGACCTTTTATCTATTAAAATAATCTCTACTTGTCCAGTAACCACCCATGATGGATATAGTTGCATATTGGGTCAATGTAGCAAGAGTTAGATGCAACAGCTCACCCCCACCTTCTGTTTTATTAGAAAGAAATAGTATACTCCCAAGAGACCTGCCCAGATAAGGGCTTTTCAATTACATGGGAGGGGATCATAGGAGACAGATGTCAATGTAGGGGCCTTATAGCTTAAACAACTTTGCACGTGGATGTCCTCATGTCCAGACAGCACATTCTCACTCACCACACTAGAGCTGGAATCAATTTTGTTTAGTGTCCTGCCAGTCCCCCTCCACTATGGCACTCACTTTTTCTTCGCTACTTGGTTTCTATGGGTTTTTGTTTTGGACGACTGTTGCCCTTGTTTTGCTGATGCTCCAAGTTTACCTTAGTTATGGGATAAATGATCCTTGGTGAAAGACCTGCAAAATAGGGCTAGTAAGACCCAGTCAGGCTATCACACAGAGTTAAGAAAGATCATGGGTATGAAAGTGCTATGTTGACCTCATGTCAGGTTACTGGTTAACTGAATACACAGGGAGAAACAAATGTAGGGAATAAGATTCTCTATTTGAATAAAATCCAAAAAGCAGCTTTGCTCTCCTAATTAAAGGACATGGGTGAATTAGAGAGCTCTTTCTAACCTAACTGTGATAATAATGGGACAACTTTGTAAAGTATATTTCCTTGTACATCTTTGTTTGCTTTGGCTGCTAAGAAGTGTGAAGATAAACTTGCTACTCAACTGTCATGCAAAAATTACCCTCATTTTTTTCTGTTAAAAATGGGTATTTTGGGTGGAAATACTTATCACTCTACCTGACACATAGAGGAAACCCCATGTCCATGTGAATAGTGTTAGATTTTATGATATCGTTGGCATCTTTATGGTAAATAACTCTTTGGAAGCAGGGAAAGCAACAATCAGGTTTTGTTTTTTTTTTAAATTTTTTTATTGTCATTTGGGTGCAAATTTACAAAGCAGATTTGTTTTACACTCAATAGTTCAGATACATTTTGTTTTACAGCCCTGACTACAAACCCCACAAGGGAATAGCTCTCCTCCCACCTCCTCCCTGTGGTTACCTCTTCCCTGTGTCCTTCTGACCTATGCATTCCTGTCTGTCTAGCTTTGCCCCTCTGCAAATGCTGACCTTCTTCTGATCTCTCACAGTTGTTGTTCTAAGGGGTACATTTCCCTGGGGTAGATGTTCAGCTTATAGGCCTTTATATTATTTGGCTGAGAGCTAACCCATAGGAGTGAATCCAGTTCCAGGCACAAAGGGGCCATAGGCTTGGGGGTTTCACCAGTCTCTATCCGATCAGTTATTCCGGTCATTTTTATGTTTTTGAATTTTGTCATACATTTTTCCTCCCACTCTATGTAGAAACTTACTGCCATTGAGTAGAGTCCTACTCATAGCAACCCCCAGAGGGTTTCCGAGGCTGTGATCTTTATGGAAGTCGATTGCCTCATCTTCCTCCCAAGGAGCAGCTGGTGGGGTTGAACCGCCAACCTTCTGGTTAGCAGCCAGATGTCTTACTTGCTACGCCACCAGCGCTCCCACTCTATCTGGGCTCTCCAAATTTTATCCCTTTCCAAGTGGTTTTCATTGGTCGGTGGGCACTATCTAGTTATTCTGGTTTCAAGGTTGTATAGGCAATCAGTTTTTTTTTTTTTAAATTAGTATAAAAATAAAATTAACCATAATAGCCAAAACGTGAAAATAACACTAATGTCCATCAACTGATGAATGGATAAATAAAGTGTGGCATAAGTCAGAATCTACTCAACAGTAAAGGGTTTAGATTTTTGGTTTATATTCATACAGTGGAATAACACTGGGCAGTAAGAAATGAAGTACTGATACATTCTACAGCATGAATGAATCTTGAAAACATTTTGCTAAGTGAAACAAGTCACACACAAAGAGGACCACATATCATCTGATTACATTTATGTGAAATGTCCAGAATAGGTAAATTCAAAGATATAAAGTAGATTAGTGGTCCAGGGGCAGAAGTGGGGTGCAGGATTTGGGCACTGGTGGCTAAGGAATATGGAATTCCTTTTAGGTGTAATAAAGATGTTCTAAAATTGATTGTGGTGATGGATTCACAACTTTATTAATACACTAAAAGTCACTGATGTGTACACTTTAAATGATAAATTGTGCCTTAATCTATTAAAATAAATAAATAAAATTATAGTACAAACACCCCTGGCCTTCTATTGTAGCAAGACTGAGCAAGAGTGGTTTTGTATCAAATGCCAAGTTTGGTTGGATCTTCATAAAAAGGCTGCTTTCTTTCCCTTCCTCCATTTCCTTTCCTCCCCTCCTCCCTCACTTAATGAAATATTTTCTCAGCATTCTTCCAGAGACCCTAAACCAGAGATGAATGACACAGGGCTTTGGTCCTCAAGGAGCTCAAAGTTTAGTTAGGGACAAGGTGGGAGGGAAAAGACATGTGTAAATGGATTACCACAATCAAGACAGAATGTAACTGCCTTGGCACAGATAAAGTATTGTGGGGACACTGGTAAGGGAGAATCACTCTGTGGAGAAACATCTTTTGTCACAAATACTACTGTTTTATTTCTTCATTCTTGTATGATTTTAATAGACAGTTATTGCATCTGGTGTGTTGGTATAGTAGTTAAGGCATTTGGCTGCTAACCAGAAGGTTGGTTGTTCAATCCCACCAGCTACTCTGCGGAAGAAAGATGAGGCAGTCTGCTTCTAAAAAGATTTACACAGCCTTGGAAACCCAGTGGGAGTCGCTATGAGCCGGAAACCACTTGATGGCAGTGAATTTGGATTTTGAGTTTGGTGTCTGATATTGGGGATACAGAGATAAACACGGGGTGAAAGTGAGGTGGGGGCGTGAACCAACTATAGTCACCCAGCAGGGTATGTGCTAGAGATTGAGGGAGCCTGTAAGGGGGCTGCTCAGAGCAACCCGCATAACACTCGCTTGGAAAAGCAGCTCAGAGCCCTGTTTTACAGAGAGCTAGGTTTGTGCACATCATTCAGCTTTCTTGCTCTGTGGCCTCTTTCAGGCCAGGGGATTTGGTTGGTGAACCCAGCTGGAAGTGGCTTTGAGTCTGGAGAGACTCCCTCTGCTGCAGCGTCTCCCATCTGGTACGAATGAGGTGTCTCTGCTCTCCAAAGCTGACCAAGTCGCCCTTTCCACATTGGAAAGGAGGGAACCCTACAGGTCCTGGCTCACGTGAGAGTCTGCACCGCAGGGAAGGCTCTGGCTGGGGCGGACGCGCCAGGCTGTGTGTGAGACTTCGGCCACTAGAGGGCGTGCCTTGCGTCGTTCTCGGTCATCAGCACTCAGGCTCCTGGGTCAGCGCAAACTGGCTTGGGCGGAAGCCAGGCTTGAGGGTTCCTGGGAAACTCACTTGGCCTTTACCTTTTTCTGTTTAAAGATTTCTGAGAAGAAGCTGGATCCAAGAATCCTTAGCATTGCTTGTCAAGAATTTGCGGAACTCTTTCTGTGAGCCTGTAATTAGGGATGCCCACCTCAGGCTCCTGTAAATCCTGGGATGGCCTCAGTAGGGATTCCAGTAGCCAACAGAAGCTGCTGGGTGTTTCAACACCCAGGGGCCTGAGAAGAGCAGCAGGCCTCAGCTTGGTTCCCCAGTGGGCAATGGGTCTGGCCTTCAGAGCTGGAAAAGACAGGCCACTGTGTTCTGGGACAGTGGTTCTGCTCTTTGTTACCCTGGGAAGGTTTAGTGCTAAATGAAGAGACTGGAGAGCAGGACTCAAGAATGAGGTGGGGCTGGGCTGGCTGGACACGTAGCTGGTGTTAGAGATCTGGAAACAGGTAAAGCTGGCTCCCTCCCTATATCACAAGCATGGAGCTGATGGGCATGACAGGGTGGGAAGCAGCACTGTAATTTGGCAAGAATGGCCTTGCTGTGGCTTTCTTAGTGTGACACTTAGGTAAAAGGCAGCAGAAGATTATTTCTGGATGGCACTAATTCCTGGTAGGAGAGATTTCTGGTTTTGAGCAGGACAGGCTCCCACTGGATCAGGTTGCTTTGACTGCCTACAAGTGCCTGACTGATGGCTGCCTTTGGAAGTGGCACTGGGATGAGCAGGTACCCAGAGGAGAAATGCTGAACCTCAGCTCCCACTAACATTGTCACCAAGTTCTTGAATCACACCCTAGACTCTATCCTAGGCCTCATCCTAGGCCCAGATAAGGGTGGCATGGGGCTTGAGGCCCATTTTCTCCCCCAGGATTGACTCCTGGGTCTGGCAGATGGGCTACCATTGGAAGCCCCTGGCACAGGCAGCAAGTGTGCTGGGGTATGACTGGGTGCCTGTGTGCCTAGTCACAGCTTCCCACCAAAGCTGCAGGAGGATGGTGCACCATCTGTAACCATCTGCAGCGGGAGCAGGTCAGAGTGGGCCTGCTGTGGCTCCTGTCACTGCCTTGGTTAATGCTGGCGATTACCATGGTTACCTGGGGGCTGGTAGCTCTAACAGTCAAAGGCAGAGTAGGGGAAAGACATCCTCTCCCCGCTCTGAGTCACATGGATGATTCTCAGCCTCCCTGGGCAGATTCTCCTGGCAAATATGAGACCCCAGACCAGAGAAGTTTTTCTGCCAGGGTTCCATTGGTTCATGCATCATCAACCACCAAGCACTGGGTGCCTCCTAGAAGCCCTGCCCTGAGAATTTTCCATGTGAGGGAGGCTGAGGGGAAGATTGGCCTTACCCTCAGTTTACTCAGTCTTTTGAGGACAGAGAAAGAGGATGAGATGCTGGACCAGTCTTTGGGGAGCTGGAAGTAAGAGGACAGAAGTAATTTGAGAGCTAGGTGGCAAATTGAGCAGAGGCTCTTGAAGTTGCAGGGATGACTTTCTGGTCTTGTGCTCATGGTGACAGCATGGGGCTATGATCTCACCCTTTCCAAAGATGCTGTGACTGGGGAGACGGGACACCTGCTTTGCCAATGATTATGAGCTCTAGCTCCTGCTGGGCCTTTGTTTCTCCATCTGGAAAATGGGTTAATGATTACTAATCCTCTACCTACTTCAAGTCTGTGGGGAGGGTTTTTTAAACGAATAATTTTATGCATTGAAGTGAGGTAACAGATCTTTGGAAATCTCAAGTCTTGTTTATTATTATCAACTCATTGAACAGAAATGCTGTTTACTTTTTTGCTGCCTCTCCAGTGCTGCCCTGCATAGCTGCCTAAGTCCCAGCCATGGGGACACCTGGGACTGAGAGAGGCTTCCTCTGTGGTCTGAAGAGATGCCAGGATCAGAGGGGGAAGCAGGCCCAGGAGTGGAGCAGAGCAGGAAGTTCAGGTCTAAATGCTTTAGGGAAGGGACTCAAGCAGGGCCCATGGCTGGAGTGTGGGAACAGGGCAGAAACAGCAGGAACAAGTGGGTGGAGAGTGAACATGCAGGGCTGGAGGAGGTCTGCCTCAAGACTATTTCTCTTTGGTACGTTATCAGTCTATGTGTACTTTAAAATGAGAAAACATAGATATGCAAAAAGACAGAAAGAAGAAAAATTAAATCAATTATATTTAATTAATTAAATCAAATTCTGTCACTTAGCTTGGTAAAGTGTCTAACATAGATGGGCTCCATACATATCTAAGAGAATGAATGAACTCAGAAGGCTGTAGACTTCTTGATAAAATACCCCCCAGACTTGTTTTCTCCCTTCATAAAAATCAAAACCAAACTCACTGCCGTCGAGTTGGATCCAACTCATAGTGACCCCTCCTTGGGTTTCCAAAGCAGTGTCATTATGGAAGTAGATTGCCCTATCTTCCTTCTGAGGAGTGGCTGGTGGGTTTGAACCACCAGCCTTTTGGTTAGCAGTCAAATGCCTTAGGCCTACACAAAAAGCAGTTGCCCTTGTGTCGAATCTGACTCATGGTGGCCTTATATGTGGCAGACTAGAACTGTGCTCCATAGGATTTCAATGTCTGATTTTTCAGAAGCAGGTAGCCCAGCCTTTCTTCAAAGGTGCCTCTGGGTGGACTTGAACCTTCAATTTTTGGTTAGCAGCTGAGCATGTTAATTGTTTGCACCATACCTATATACATATCAAATAAAACAAAACAAAACCCACTGCCATTGAGTCAATTATGACTTTAGTGACCCCACTGAGTTTCCAAGAAGGTAAATCTTTTACAGAAGTAAAATCCTCTACTCCAAGTCTGTAGGGAGGATTTTTTAAACGAATAATTTTGTGCATCTTCCTTCCTTGGTGTGGTGGCTAGGTTTGAGCCACCAAACTTCTATTTAGCAGTCAATGCCTTAGGCACTGTGCCACTAGAGCTTCTTATATATACATATACTCTCCATATTAATATATATTTTAAAAATAGGATTATATTATATGTTGATTTGAAACTTGTTTTTCCCTTGAAAAATGTAATTGAGGTAATGAGATTAAACCACCTCCTGATATGTTTTCCCTTCTTAATAATTTGGTCCTTGAAGTACTTGCATCATTTAAACAAGGTCATGCATCTGGAGGAGGGAAGGGAAGGATATGACACGAGGCAAAGGAAAGAGCTGCTCTGGGGCTGGAGAGGAAGCAGAGACAGCAAGGGCTGATACAGAGCACACTGTTCACTATATGGGGCTCTAGACCTCACCACTCCAGAAAGATTGCTTTTGGTGCTCACCTCTTGATGTGGTTCTCAGTCATTAATTACTTCCATTTTCCAGAGTCCCTTGGTCCTCAATTGTTGTTGTTAAGTGCTGTCGAGTTGTTTCTGACTCATAGCGACCCCACAAACAGCAGAACGAAACGCTGCCTGATCCCGTGCCAGCTCCATGATCCCTGCTATACTTGAGCCCATTGTTGCAGCCACCATGTCAATCCATCTCTTTGAGGGCCTTCCCCTCTTTTGTTGACCCCCCCACTTTACCAAGGATGACCAAGGGAATGGTCCATTTTGACAACATGAACAAAGTAGACAAGACGAAGTCTGGTCATTCTCGCTTCCAAGGAGCATTTTGGCTGCACTTCCTCCAGGACAGATCTGTTAGTTCTTTTAGCAGTCCATGATGCTTTCAGCATTCTTCACCAGCACCACAACTCAAAAGCATCAACTCTTCTTCGGTCTTCCTTATTCATTGTCCAGCTCTTACATGCATACGAGGCTATTGGAAATATCATGGTTTGTGTCAGGTGCACCTTAGTCCTCAAGGAGACATCCTTGCTCCTCAGCACTTGATACAGTTCCTTTGTGGCCAACCTGCCCAGTGCTATAAGTCATTTAATGTCCTGACTGCTGCTTCCATTGGCATCAATTGTAGAACCAAGCAATGTGAATTCTTTGACAACCTCAATCTTTTCTCCATTTATCGTGATGCTGTTTATTGGTCCAGTTGTGAGAATTTTTGTTTTCTTTATATTGAGACATAATCCATATTGCAGACTGTATTCTTCAACCTTCATCAGTAAATGCCTCAAGTCATCCTCACTTTCAGCAAGCAAAGTTGTATCATCAGCGTATCTCAGGTTGTTAATGATTCTTCCTCCAATCCTGATGCCATATTTTTCTTCATATAGTCCAGCTTCTCGGATTATTTGCTCAGCATATAGATTGAATAAGTATGGGGAAAGGATACAACCCTGACACAGTCCCTTCTTGATGTTAAACCATGTAGTGTCCCCTTGTTCCATTCGAACGACATCCTCCTGGTCTATGTACAGGTTCCTCGTGAGTACAATCAAGTGTTCAGGAATTCCCATTCTTCTCAATGTTACCCATAATTTGTCATGATCCGCACAATCAAATGCCTTTGCATAGTCAATAAAACACAAGTAAACATCTTTCTGGTATTCTTTGCCTTGAGCCAAGGTCCATCTGACAATAGCTATGATAGCCTTTGTTCCATGTCCTCTTCTGAATCCAGCTTGTACCTCTGGAAGTTCTCTGTTAATATACTGCTGCAACCGTTTTTGAATTATCTTCAGTAAGATCTTACTTGTGTGCGACATTAATGATATTGGTCAATAATTTTCACATTTTGTGGGATCATTTTTCTTTGGAAAGGGTACAAATATGGATCTCTTCCAGTCAGTTGGCCAGGTAGCTGTCTTCCAAATCTCTTGGTATAACCAAGATAGTGCCTCCAGTGGGCTATCTGTTTGTTGAAACATCTCAGTGGGTAATCTGTCAATTCCTGGAGCCTTGTTCTTCGCCAATTCCTTCAATGCAGCTTCAACTTCCTCCTTCAATACCATTGGTTCTTGATCATATGCCACTTCCTGAAATGGATGAAGATCTACCAGTTCTTTTTGATACAGTGACTCTGTGTACTCCTTCCATCTTCTTGTGATGTTTCTTGCATCATTCAATATTTTGCCCATAGAATCTTTCACTATTGCAACTCGAGGCTTAAATTCTTTCCTCAGTTTTTTCAGCTTGAGAAATGCTGAGTGTGTTCTTCCCTCTTGGTTTTCTAACTCCAGGTCTTTGCACATTTCATCATAGTAATTGGCTTTGTCTGCTCGAGCTGCTCTTTGAAATCTTTGGTTCAGCTCTTTGATCTTGTCCTTTCTTCCGTTTTCTTTAGCTATTCTCCACTCAAAGGCAAGGTTCAGAGTCTCTTCTGTCATCCATTTTGGTCTTCTCTTCTTTTCTCATCTTTTTAGTGACCTCTTGCTTTCTTCATGGATGATGTTTTTGATGTCTTCCTGCAATTCTTCTGGTCCATTAATGGAGGTCCATTAATGAAGAAAAGGTATATGTTTGGGTCAAGTAAGTTCTACACTGTCACATGGGGTCACTATGAGTTGAAATTGACTTGATGACACCTAACAACAACAGCCAAGTCTTCCCAGGCCTCCTGGACTCAGACCAAATCAACAGGTATCTCTTCCTGTTGCTGAGGGCCTACCTTAGTTCCAGTAACTCTAAGCTTTAATGGTCTACAGGACTTCTTCATGCCTGCCTTGTCTGTGCTGGTAGGTAGCTCCTCCTTATCTGTGGGGATACTCTGAATCCCCAAGTCTTTCCTTGAGTCTACTTAACCCTTGGCTGTGCTCTATGGAACCCCTACTTCCTCACCAGTCCTCTAGCCTCCATATATCTTATCTGCATCGGACAAACACATACCATAAGCCTTTGTTGGTGCCGGGGGAAGAAGGGAGAAACAAGGTACCCCAGGCAGAGCACTAGACCATAGTAAGTAGTCACAGAGAGCATATTGAGGAGATCTGGTAAGGCACAGAGTCTTCTTCCTTCCTGGTTGGATGTGATTGCAAGGCTGGTTTGACTGACTGCAGATAGGCACTAGCTCTGCCTTGCCCATTAGGACCACACTTTATGTTTGTGTTTTCCTGAAGTTGTGGCTTTGTCCCCCTATTGCTCATTATCCAGGATCTATTCCTAGATGTTAAGCTGGGTTGCTTAGCAAGATAAATTGTTTGTTCCTGAAAATCATGGCTCCAGAAGTCTCTGCTTTTAAAATTTTTCTGTCAGAATTTTATATTTTCCTACCCCAGGTGATCCAATAGCATGTGGAAATTATCAAACAATATCATTAATTTCACATGCAAGTAAAATCTTGCTGAAGATAATTCAAAAATAGTTGCAGTAGTATATTGACAGGAAACTGCCAGACATGCAAGCTGGCTTCAGAAGAAGATGTGGAATGAAGGATATCATTGCAGATGTCAGATGGGTCTTGGCTGAAAGGAGAGAATGCCAGAAAGATGTTTACTTGTGTTTTATTGACAATGCAAAAGCATTAATCTGTGTGGATCATAAAAATTATGGATAACATTGAGAAGAATGGGAATCCCAGAGCTCTTAATTGTATTCATGAGGAACTTGTACATAGACCAAGAGGTAGTCGTTGAAACAGAACAAGAGGATACTGCATGGTTTAAAATCAGGAAAGGTGTGCCTCTGGGTTGTATCCTTTCCCCATACTTATTCAATCTGTATGCTGAACAAATAATCTGAGAAGCTGGACTATATGAAGAAGAAGATGGCAGCAGAATTGTAAGAAGACTCACTCATTAATAACCTGTGATATGCAGATGACACAACCTTGCTTGCTGAAAGTGAAGATACTTGAAGCACTTACTGATGAAAATTAAGGACTATAGTCTTCAGTATGGATTATACCTCAACACAAAGAAAACGAAAATCCTCACAACTGGACCAATAAGCAGCATCACAATAAGTGGAGAAAAGGTTGAAATTGTCAAAGATTTGGTTTTTCTTGGATCCACAATCAATACCCTTGAAAGCAGTAGTCAAGAAATCCAGTGCTGTATTGCACTGTGCAAATCTGCTGCAAAAGACTTCTTCACAGTGTTGAAAAGCAAAAATGTCACTTTGAAGACAAAGGTGTGCTTAATGCAAGACATGGCATTTTCAATCATCTCATATGCATGTAAAAGCTGTACAATGAATAAAGAAGACTGAAGAAGAGTTGATGCATTTGAATTGTGGTGTTGGTGAAGAATACTGAAAATACTATGGACTGCCAGAAGAATGAATAAATCTGTCCTGGAATGAGTGTAGTTGGAACACTCCTTGGAAGCGAGAATGGCTTCATCTCATCTAGTTTGGTCATGTCGTCAGAAGGGACCATTCCCTGGAGAAAGATATCATGCTTGGTAAAGTGGAAGGCCAGTGAAAACGGGGAAGACGCTCAACAAGATGGATTGACACAGTGGCTACAATGGTGGGCTCAAGTATAGCAAGGATTTTGAGGATGGTTCAGGATCAGGCAGTGTTTTGTGTGTTGTACATAGGGTCGCTATGAGTCAGAGCCGACTCTACGGAACCTAACGGCAACACCCCGGGTGATGTGCCTGAGGGCTCTTTTGTTCACTGCATTATCAGCACATTTCCTTCTGGCTTGGGAAAAACCATGGAGCAAATGAAAAAAAAGCTGGTTTGTTGGCTGACAGGTTGGATTGAAGGGCCTAAATTAATAGGGTGAAATTCAGCTGGGATGACTATAAAGTCTCCCAAGTAGACCTTCCCTCCACAGAGGACTGCACAGAGGTATAAACACGGAATGCTGGAAACCAGGTCCAAGATCCAAATTATATCATGGCCTTTCCTGCTTAGAGCACGTCAATGACTTCCTCCTGTACTTAGAGTGAACTCTGTGCCCTTTCCACAGCCAACAACATCTGTGTGACCTGTAACTGGCTGAGCTGCCATCCTTTCCTTGTGCCCCTGTTTTCCCTTTCACCATTGTCTTACTATCTATCCTAGGGATGCTGTAAGAGAAATACCATACACGAGTGACTCAAAGAACAGAAATTTGTTTTATCACAGTTGTAGATGCTGAAAGTCCAAGTCATGGTCTTGGTCTTGTTGATTCCTTCCTTGTCAGTAGCCCCAGGTGTTCCCTGGTTCCTTGGCTTGCAGGCAGTCCTCACATGGCATCTCTCTTCTCCCATGTGTACAAGTCTCTGTGTCTCTTCTCCTCACTATATCACTCAGAAGTGATTAGGTTTAGGATCTACTCTACACTGAGATGACCTCCAATGATTGACTGATCACATTGTGTTAGATTACATTATGGAAGGTGACTGCATCACATTACATCCCCAGGTACGGGGTTAGAATTCTAATACTTGTATTTGGAGGGCACAGTTCAATCCATGACAATCATACTCCTGCCACACTGGCACTCTGATAGCTCGTTTAGCATCTCAGGCTCTCTTGAGTCCCAAGGCCTTGACTCTTTCCCAGCTGGCTGCCTAATGCTCCTCCCTGTCTTGGTCTGAATCTTTCAAATCCTTCAGGTTTCAGTTGAAATGCCACCTCTTTGGAGAGGCCTTCTCTGGTCATTTTATTTCAAGTAGCTCTCCTTTCCTCTATTTTCCCCCTTTGTACCATGTATTTAAAATTTTTTTGTATTTTGATTTCTTATTTAATGTCTCTCTCTCCAATTAGCTTCCATGAGAGCTGATTAATGAATGGTGTAGGAGCAAATATATATAAGAATGTCATGATTCTAGGTGACTTTAAACTTACCCAAGTAAGACATTTAGCCTGTCATTTTCCAATTGATGTCAGCTCTTGTTGTTGTTGTTGTTATGTGCCGTCGAGTCAGCCCTGACTCATAGCGACCCCTCCTTGGGTTTCCGAGGCAGTATCACTACGGAAGTAGGATTGCCCAACCTTCCTTCCGAGGAGTGGCTGGTGGGTTTGAACCGCCAGCCTTCTGGTTAGCAGTCAAGTGCCTTAGCCACTATGCTACCAGAGCTCTCTTAAGCTTTATTAATAAGAGTTCAGAATAGGGTACAGGTCACCCCACTCTGCTTTTCACAAGTGCTGCAATTCTGGACTCAGGGAACAGTTCTGGGTTCACCTCATAAGTAGTGTGTTAGTGAAATAATGCATGCCTGGAGAAAACTGTGGCTGGAACTCATGGAATTTGAGGGAAAACTATAGAAATACGGGACTGTTAACTTGGCACAGGGAAGGCTCAGGGATACCTAAAAATACCTAAGAGCTGTCTACAGATGGGGGGTGGGCAAACTCACTGGTGTCAAGTTGATTTGACTCATAGTGATCCCTATCTCTACAGAAGTAGATTGCCCAATCTTCCTTTCTAGGAGTGGCTGGTGAGTTTGAACTACCAACCTTCTGGTTAGCAGTTAAATGCCTTAGGCACTACGCCACCAGAGCTCCCACAGATATTCGAGGCATCACAAGATTGTAGAAGGAAAAGACTTGTTTTATGTGCCTGTAGTGGTTACCTTGAAGGAAGTGACCTCCCTATCACTGGAGGTGTCACTTGGAAACTTCCCTTGGTGGAGAAGGAGGATGAGATGAAATTTAAAGTTGCTTTTAGTCTGAAGTGTCCACACATCCAGAAATGATTTTGAGATGTCTTTGGAGGGGTTTTCCAACCACACAGGGATAGATAGAAATGGCAGGTCATTCCTGTTTTACAGGACTTATCGCCACCATAAAGCAGCTCTCCTTGGCCCAGCGAGTCTCTCTGTATGTGTCCAGTGTTTATAGTAAATTAGATTATTGTTCAACAAATACTTGCTTCATATTCACTTTCTCCTTCCATGCCTCCCTTTGGGGATGGCTGTGTAACCTGTGCATAGAAATAAGAAAGTGCCAAGGCCTTGCATATTTACGTTTGCCCTCTGGAGCTCCTGCCTCCACTATGAGATAAGCACATGGTAGCCATAGTTCCAGAATGAACCATGAGCAACCCAAACTCAGTCAACCCCAGCCAACCTAGCCAACCCACAGACTCATGAGGGAAAGAAATCAATGTCTGTTGTAAGCTACTGAGATTTGGGGGTTATTTGTTACACAGGATTATTACAACAAAACCTGATTAATAAATACTTTATTCTTTTCATGGAACTACTCCAATAGTCAACCTTCTTTGTAGGGGACTTCAAGTCTGAGCCCTGGTGACACAGTGGTTACGTGCTTGGCTGCTAAGTGAAAGGTTGGCAGCTTGAAACCATCAGCTGCTCTGTGGAAGAAAGATATGACAGCCTGCTTCTATAAAGATTATGGCCTTGGAAATCCTATAGGGCAGTTCTACTCTGTCCTACAGGGTTTCTCTGAGTCTGATTTGATTTGATGGTATGTTTTTTTCTTTTGTGGTTATTTGTTTTTAAGTCTGAGAAATCTGTTTATTCTGTTGCAAATCACTGAGGAGTCAGAGTTCAGTAAACAGCTTTAGTTATTGACTTATTTTTGCCCTTCAGACCCCTTACCATGGGCTCTTCCTAGAGTGTTCATCTCTCTGCTGGAGGACAGTTGTCAGCTGCTGCCGAGTAGGCCTCCGATTCATGGTGACCCCATGCACAACTGAACGAAACGCTGCCGGGTCCTGCACCATCCTCCTGATCAGTTGCAGATCAGACCGCTGTGAGTTGCAGGGCTTTCACTGCCTGATTTTTGGAAGTAGATGGTGAGTCTTTCTTTCCATTTTGAGTTCGTTCAGAGGATCAGCTGAAACTTGTTCAGCATCACGGCAACACGTACATTTCCACTGACAGATGGGTACTGGCTGTGCAGGAGAGGTATTGGCCAGGAATTGAACCTGGATCTCCTGCATGAAGGTGAGCATTCTACCACTGAACCACCAGAGGACAGTTAACCACCTTTAAAAAGTTCCACCCCTTGCCCAAATAAACCACTTCTATGGCCTCTCAGAATTGCCTGTCCCCAACAAGTAGCTGTTCTCTTCCACGAGGATCACAGCTTCAGAGGGATGACCGAGAGGATGGAGCTCTGACAAATGAAGAGGCTTTTGAGGCTGCAGCTGCAGGTGGAGAAGGTGCAGTCAGTACGGCCCTGTGGAAAGAACAGAGAAGGGAAGCACCGAATGCTCGCATATCACAAGGACTTCGCAGATGGAAATGAGGATGTTCTCTGTGATGTCAGGTGAGCAACTATGGAAGCACCTCTATCTCCAACCTACCCAGCATGGACATGCTGCAAAGGAGCTTATAAAAATGACTTTGACTTTGAGCTCTCTTACATCACCCTCTGAAATGAAATCTCAAACAATTTAGTGGGATTAGAAGCAGAGAACAGAAAGCAGATATAGGTTCAGGCAGAAACAAAGCAGAAGGAGTCAAAAGCTCTGGAGAAAAGCATGTATGGGCTTGAAGAGGACAAATAAAATAGCAGAGACATTTATACGGGTGTCCCCTACCTCTCAGAACAAAACAATTACGAAAAAAGAGAGGAATGGATAGGAGGAAATTCTTTCATTTCTCACACTGCAAGCTAGAGAGACCCAATAGCCTGTTTATGAAGAACAATAAAGAAGATACATGAACTCAGTAAAGAGGTTGTTACAAATATATCGTGTGGTTTTGAAAAGGCCAGGGTTTTCTCCCCCCTTTTGGATAAAGCTGTCAGCTAAGTATTAAAGGATTTTTCTTTTTTTTTTTTTTTTTTTTTTTTTTTTTTTTTTTTGCAAAAACCAATAACTGGCACCAGCAGTTTGTTACAATTGGCAGAAAGAGTTATCACTTTTATTTAGGATTTGGAAATGCAATCAAAGAGGGGCAGATTGGAGCTTGAATTAAATGAAGCTTAAACAAGCAAAAAAGAAAAATTTCTGCTGGTCTTTTAAACAAACAAACATAAAAATTACAGCTCCTTGTTGTTAATTTGAAGCTATAAAAATTTTGACACTCACACATGATAAAATGGTGCCAAGTAGAAAGGTTGCTACTTTTTGTGTGTGTGTTAAGCACTGAGTGTTCTGATCATTTTTAAAAGTGAAAACTCATTGTTTTTGGAAACTCTTTGATGAACCCTAACCAGCTCATTGCATGGGAAGTTGCAGTGAAGGCTCATTCTGTCTGTCAGTTTGTCGTACTGAGGTGATTGTGTGTTACTGTGTTGCTGGAAACTATGCTACCGGTATTTCAAATGACAGCAGGGTCACCCTTGGTGGACAGGTTCCAGTGGAGCTTCCAGACTAAGACAGACTGGGAAGAAAAGCCTTGTGATCTACTGCCAAAAATCAGCCAATGAAAACTATACAGATCACAACAGAATCTTGTCTGATGGAGTGCTGGAATATGAGCACCCAGGGTTGGAAGACACTCAAAACACAGTGGCTGCAACAATGGACTCAATCTTGCCAACAGTCATGACGAAGGCTTAGGATCAGGCAGCATATTGTTATGTTATACACAGTCACATGAGTTGGAGTTAACTTGATGGCAACTCACAACAGTTCTTCCTACAACTTAAATAAATGAGAAAGCAGGGGGTGGGGGACGGTTCTGTGTAATCACCTGTTTTCCTCTGTTCTGTTTTATAATTCCTGAGTACCAGAAAACTTCTTCACCCAAGGGTTGCCCTCAGATTATTTCAATTTTTGTTTGGATTCATCCTGATATTGAAAGACTTCATATCATCTGGTAACTTCCTCTAGAACATTAGTCTAAGAATAAGAACAGAAGCAAAAAGTTCTCCATAGAAACAAATAGAAATGTCACAAAGTGTTTGCCCTACGTCTTAGGCATTTCTCCTACAGGAACAAGCAAGAGCAGGACTTCAGTTTTAAAACCAAGAGTGAATTAGAAATAAAGATAGGGCCTCATCTGGACAGGGACAGTGCTCATTGCAAGTGGCAGCTGACAGCCTGGCAATAAGAGGCAGAAAAACTACAAAATAGACATAAACACAGAACTCAGCCATATGGTTCTACTTAAACCAGTTGTTTTCTAGTTGATTCTGACTCATAGTGACCGAACATTTGTCAGAGTAGAGCTGCGCTCAATAGGGTTTCCAGTGGCTGATTTTTGGGAAGTATATGTAGATAGCCAGGCCTTTTTTCTGAGGTGCCTCTGGGTGGACTCATACCTCCAAACTTTTGGTTCCATCCAAGTGCACTGACCACTTGCACCAATCATTCCAGGGTTCTACTTAGTAAAGGGATAAGTACTGTCTCAAGCCTTGGTGCAATCTTGGGGCTCCTGGTGATTGGATTTACACTGTTTTTACCCTGTGTCATTGAGAGAAGGTATAGGGATGCTCCTCCTTATCATTAGGTCTTTATCTATTTAATTATTAATTTTTCATTTTTAGAGTGTACCCTTCCCTCCTCTCCCATACCTGGTAACCAACAAAGAAAGTTTCTTTCCGTATATAAACCTTTCCTTGATCTTTTGCAATAGCAAACTAATATAATATTTGTCCTTCTGTGATTGATTTATTTCACTCAGGATAATGTCCTCCAAGTTCATCTACGTCATGCAGTGTTTTGCAGATTCTACATTATTCTTTAG
>NW_006921645.1:9651740-9653234 GCF_000298275.1 Orycteropus afer afer | reverse complement strand
ATCTGACTCATAGTGACCCCTCCTTAGGTTTCTGAGGCAATATCGCTATGGAAGTAGATTGTCCAATCTTCCTTCCCAGTAGTGGCTGGTGGGTTTGAACTGCCAGCCTTCTGGTTAGCAGTCAAATGCCTTAGGCACTACACCATCAGAGATTCTTTATCTGAGATCTCTTTCTTTCCATATAAAATTAGTGATAGATTTTTCCATATCCTTAAAGAATGTTGATGGAATCTGGAATGGGATTGTATTGAATGTGTAGATTGCTTTGGGTAGTATTGACATTTTTCACTGTGTTCAATCTTCCTATCCATGAGCATGGTATGTTCTTCCATTCATGTAAATCTCTTATACTTTCTTAAACTAGTGTTTTGTAATTTTCTTTGACACATCTTTTGTGTCTCTAGTGCAAATTTATTCCCAAGTATTTAATTTTTCTCCTAGCTATTGTAAATGATACTGATTTCCTTATTCCTTTTCAGCAATCTCTTTGTTGGTATAGAGGAATCCAACTGATTTTTGTATGTTGATCTTGTATCCTGCCATTATGCTAAATCTCTCACATAACTTCAGTAATTTTTTTTTGCTGAATCTCTTGGGTTTTGTATGTATAGGATCATATCATCAGCAAATAGGGATAGTTTTACTTCATCCTTACCAATTTGATTGCCTTTGATTTCCTTTCCTTGCCTTATTGCCCTGGTGAGGACTTCCAATACAATGTTGAATAGAAGTGGTGATAGGGGGCATCCTTGTCTGGTTTCTGTTCCCAAGGGGAATCGTTTCAGTGTTTCTCCATTGAGAGTAATGCTGGCTGTTTGTTTCGTATATATGCCCTTTATTATGTTGAGGAATTTTCCTTCTATTTCTATTTTTCTGAAAATTATTATTTTATTTTTTAAATCAGAAATGAGTGTTAGATTTTATCAAATGCTTTTTTTGCATTGATTGATATGATCATGTGGTTCTTTTCCTTTGTTTTATTTACATGATGGATGATGTTGATTGTTTCTCTAATGTGGAACTATCCTTGCATACCTGAACCCCACTTGGTCATAATGTATTATTTTTTGGATATGTTGTTGGAGTCTATTGGCTAGGATTTTGTTGAAGATTTTTGCATCTGTATTCATGAGGGATATTGGTCTGTAGTTTTCCTTTTTAGCAATGTCTTTGCCTGGTTTTGGTATCAAGGTTATGTTTGCTTCATAAAATGAATTTGGGAGGATTTCATCCTTTTCTATGTTCTGTAATAGTTTGAGTAGGATTGTTGTCAGTTCTTCTCTGAACATTTGGTGGAACTCTTCAGTTAAACTGTCTGGGGCAGGACATTTTTTTGGTATATATACATATATTTTTATGAGCTGTTCAATTTCTTATTTGTTGTTGTTGTTATTTGCCATTGAGTCAGCCCCGACTCATAGCGACCCCTCCTTGGGTTTCTGAGGCAGTATCACTACGGAAGTAGGATTGCCCAACCTTGCTTCCGAGGAGTGG
>NW_006921645.1:9628630-9636600 GCF_000298275.1 Orycteropus afer afer | reverse complement strand
AAGTGAACCTGAAATGCTCCTTGGAAGCAAGAATGGCCAGACTTCGTCTCACCTACTTTGGTCATGTTGTCAGAAGGGACCATTCCCTGGAGAAGGATGACATGCTTGGTAGGGTGGAGGGTTGACGAAAGAGGGGGAGGCCTTCAATGAGATGGATTGATATGGTGGCTGTGACAATGGGCTCAAGTATAGCAGGGATCATGGAGTTGGCGTGGGATTGGGCAGTGTTTCATTCTGCTGTGCATGGGGTCGCCATGAGTCGGACATGACTCAACACACCTAACAACAACAACAACAACAACAACTATGACTGTGGACTCATCTATTTGTCTTTTCAATTCTGTTAATGTCTGATTTATATATTTTGGGGCTTTTTCATTGGGTGCATAGATATTTATTACTGTTATGGCCTCTTGTTCAATAGATTCTTTAATCATTATATAATATCCTTCCTTGTCTCTTATGGTGGTTTTTGTCTTAAAGTCAGTTTCATCAGAAATTAATATTGCCACTCCTGCTCTTTTATGGTTACCACTTGCTTGATAACATCTTTTTCCAACCTTTGATTTTCACTCTATTTGTGTCTTTGTCTCTAAGGTGTGCCTCTTGTAGACAGTATGTTGATGGGTTATGTTTTCCTATCCAGTCTGCAACTCTCCATCTCCTGCATGGTTCATTTAATCCATCGATCTTTAGTATAATTATCAACAAGTATGAGTTGGTTGCTGTCACTTTCTTATGTGCTTTTTCATGGTGTTGCTGATTTCTTTGTTGCATATAATTTTCTGTGCTGAGCTCATTATGTTTTGAATCATGTTATTACTTCCTTTGTTAATATTGTTTTGGTATTTGCTAAATATTTGTGCTTGTCCTCTTTTTTATTGTGATGTGGAGGTTTATCATTTTTCTTTGAGGTTACCCTATGATTTATAATTTTCTTCCCAAGTTTAGAACAGTCTGTTCTATCTTGCAATTGTCTTGACTTCCTCACCATTGAGAAATTCTGTAACTACACCATTTTTTCCCTCTTTTTGGTTTGTAGTTACCCTCATTTGCCAATTGATGTCTCTGGCTCCTGTTTAAAATCTTATAAGCTTATTTGCTTTGGTTACTTCTGTAACTGGATTGGTTTTTGGGTCATTATGTTTGTTAATGGTCAGTTGTTGTTTGCTGTTGTTGGTTCTCTGTCCAGAGGACTACCTTTAGCATTTCTTGTAAGGTTGGTCTGGTTTTAACAAATTCCCTTACTTTCTGCTTATCTGGAAATGTCTTCATTTCACCATCATATTTGAGGGACAATATTGCCAGGTATATAACTCTTGGTTGGAATTTTTTTTTTTTTTTTTTCTGTCAGGGTTTTATATATACCATCCCATTGCCTTCTCGCCTGCATGGTTTCTGCTGAGAAAGCAGAGCTTAGTCTTATTGTTTGCCTGTTGTAGGTAACTTTTCATTTTTCCTGTGCTGCTTTTCAGGATTCTTTCTCTGTGTTTGGTTTTTGTGAGTTTAATGATTATATGTCTTGGTATTTTTCTTTTGGAGTCTATCCTGTTTAGGGTTCATTGGACTCCTTGAATGGGTATATTCTCATCTTTCATTATATCAGGGAAATTCTCTTCCAACAAATGTTTGACAGTTTTCTCTGTGGTTTTATTTGTCTCTTCCTGTTCTGGAATTCTGATTACATGTAGGTTACTCCTTTTGATTTTAACCCCCATGAACCTTAGGCTTTCTTCATTTCATTTCAATCTTTTGTTTGATTGATCCCTTTCCAAAGAAGTATCCAAGTATTTGTCTTCACTAATTCTGTCTTCCATTGATCCAATTCTACGCCTTTGCCAATTCAATGTGCTATTTATTTCTGAACATTTAGTATTAATCTTCTGGATTTCTATCTGTAGATTTTGTATCATTTCTAATTTTTCATTTATTTTGTCATTTTGTTCTTTTATTGACTTCTGAAAATTTTCTAGGGTTTTCTCTGTTTTCCTTAATTTTATCAGTGTTTTCCTTGATCAATCTTGGGATCCATTGAAGTTACCTAAATATAATTCTTTTGAATTCCTCCTTATCAGGGAATTCCAATGCTAGTTCTTCCTCAGGGACGTGTTCTGTGTCTATATCGTTGTCCCTTATTTCTACTGCTTTGTCTTGCTTCTTTGTGTGGACTGTGATGGTCTGTTGTCTCCTAGACACTGTGATGTTTTTGTGCTTATATTTAATTGATAATTGTATGTTGGAATGATTTGCTAAAGATTTTCATTTTCTTTGTTTTGTTTGTATGTACTTGAGTAAACAGGGTACTATGCTCCTCTATTCACTAGTTGGCAGCACTTATGAACTCATTACCTGTGTCCTTTCCATTTGTCAGCCTCCTTTATGTCTGTGCTGTCCTTGGCAAGTGATGCCTATTCTTAGGTCCCTGGAATCTGAATGAGAATGCTGTTACTTTAAATATCCAAAATTGCCACTGCTTGTAAACATTCAAAATGGCTGCTGCCCCCAGACAGCTGAAAGTCCACAGCTTAGTTTGTCTCCTTCTTTGCTATTTCCCTTTTCAGCCATCAGCCACCAGCACAGTTGTCCATGCAGCCTTTGGTGAGCAGGGCCAAACTTCAGGTTAATTCTCAGGTCCTAACATCACTTGGAACATTCAGTCTGTACATACCATCAGAATAGCTGACAGTTCACAGCTCTGTTTGTCTCCTTATTCACTGTCTTCATTCAGGTTCTTCTACTAACTCACAAAACCACACTAACTGCTGTTGAGTTGAGTCCAACTTGTAGAGACCCCTACTTGGGTTTCTGAGATAATACCTCTATGGAAGTAGATTGTCCAGTCTTCCTTCTGAGGAGTGGCTGGTGGGTTTGAACTTCCAGCCTTCTGGTTAGCAGTCAAATGCCTTAGGTACTACACTAGTTGGTGTTTAATCCACTACTATATCTTTGCTTCAAAACTCAGGGCTCTAGGATTATCTTCTTTATCTGTGTCAACTGGTTTCTCTTCTTTATTGAAGAGGACCTGTGTAGTTTATCTACCTATTCTGCCATCTTACTGGAAGTTCTCCTTATCATTAAATCTTGAACCAATGGTCATATATTCCTGGACCCTGCCCAATACTGAGGCTCTGGTCTGTTCCAACTGCATGGAGCTGTGCCTACCTGTCTGTTATATAGTTGGAGAATCACTTCAGACTCTGTAAGAGAGAGCTCTGAGGGACCTTGTGCACCATGTTCTTTGCTGTCTCCCAATGCCAATACGCACAGTTGTCTTCTATAAATACATGCTGAGTGGATGAATGACTATTTCCTGTGTCTTTTTACAATAATATTGAACAGAAATAGTTTAAAAGAGCCCCCCTCATTCCTAAAATGATGTAAAAAGTGTTAATGTTTAGAGAGAAAAGCTCTCAGTCTTTGTGTACATGCCTAACTTACTTCCTCAACTTCCCCTTTCTTACCCTCTGCTATCCCCTATCCCATTACCTTTCAGTGCTATGGAGTTTAATCGCAAAACTGCAGATAGCCACCATGTTCAATTATAGGAAAAAATGTGGTAGAAGGAAACAATGCAAATTAAATAATTTCTTCCATGAAACAATGTTATAATAAGGGTTCTAGTCCTTAGTCACAATGTTTTATAGAAACACTTGCTATTTAAATCCTGAAGCACTTGTTGGCTTGGAGTCAGACATAACTATAGTTGAATTTTACTTCTGCTTTAGGAGCTCTGGTAGCATAGTGCCTAAGGCACTTGACTGCTCACCAGAAGGCTGGTGTTTCAAACCCACCAGCCACTCCTCGGAAGGAAGGTTGGGCAATCCTACTTCCGTAGTGATACTGCCTCGGAAACCCAAGGGGGGTCGCTATGAGTCAGGGCCGACTTGACGGCAAACAACAACAACAACATGTAATAGCTTTGCAACCTTGGGCAAATCCTTTAACCTCTGATGGTGTTAGTTTCCTCATCTACTACATAGGGAAAAATACCCACCTTACAGAGCTGTTGTGAGGACTCAACTCAATAATGTATGTAAAGTGCCTTGTGCATTACCTGGCCCATAATAAGTGCTCAATAAATTTTAATTCCCTTTCTCCCTTCTCCTTTCTCCAATTGAATCAAGTATTATGATAGATGTGTTTCCGGTACAGTATAAAGCTTTTTAAAGTGCATATAAATCAATTAAATAGGGCAATGCAGTAACTGGTCACATAACATTTATTTAATAAATCCTGAGAAGAGGTAGAGAAGGCCAGGAGCTTATGGTAACCTCCAGAGAGGGCCCCTATGAGGGGGCTGTTCTCAGGGGGAATCCTGTGGCATGGCTTGTGTACTCCTTGCTATGAATTCTATGGGAAAGAGAAGGTGGCATACTAAGATGAGATTTGGTATGGGTGAATGTGTAAGTTGGAAAAGTGACCCCGAGTAGCCCTGGGTGCTAGTCAGGGCACCCAGGAAACAGCAAGCTGATTGGGGGAGTCACTGAAATAATCATTGGACTTTCTTCTAAGTGTAAATTTTACAAATTAGTGAGCTCCCCAATGATCAAAGAAGATTCACCATAGAAAATGACCCAAGTCTAAATTACTCAACACTTGTCTATTTTAAACCAGGAATGAGTTGCTGTTGATTTGATTCCGACTTATGGAGACCCCAGGTGTATCAGAGAAGAACTGTTCTCCATAGGGTTTTCAATGGCTGATTTTTCCAAAGTAAAGCACCAAGCCCTTTTTTCAAGGCACCTCTGGCTGGATTTGAACCTCTAAACTTTTGCTTAACAGCTGAATGTGTCACCAGGGACTCAATCAGACTCTAGGCAATCCTAAGAAACCAAACCAAACCAAACCAAAATAACAAAACAAAAACAAAACAACACACACACACACACACACACACACACACACCAAAACCAAAAAAGCTCTTAGAGTACCTTTTTCCCCAGGGGAGAGAAGGGGGGATGCTGTTTGTTCACACACAGTTTTTTGCTTCTCTATACCTGGTTGGCCCATATTTTTAGTGGGACAAGGGGACATTCCTAAGAATGAGTCATCATTACCATGCCAAAATGAGAGGTTGTCTCTGTGGTCCTTCAAGATCAGGCTCATGGACTTCCTGTTCATGAAGAATTTCCTGTCTCCTCTGTCCCTGGGTTCTTCACAGGCATGAGGTAGGAACTGTTGTGGTTGGTTCAGGCTCTATCTCTGTCTACTGGTGAGTGTTGGGAGACAATTCTCCATGGGTTTCTTGCATGTCAGCATGTTTTGTGAACAGAGCATTGACAACATTTGCTCCAGACTCTCTCTGGGATGTTTATATAGCAAACAGTCTTAGCAGGTAGAGGTAGGGTCTCCCTCTGGGGTTAAGAGCAGGTACTTTTTCTGTCCATAATAATAATGACTCCCTCTCGAGCAAAGTCTAGATAGGCTTACTGCCCATTTTCAAAGGTTCAGTTTTACTGAGTTGGGTTCCTTAGCCATGAAGCAAACTCACTGTGTGTGCAGTGTCCACTTGGGCCCCTCTATATTGTCCCCATGGGACTTAGGTGGGAAAGAGGAACTGATGCACATGTGATGCTCTGGTCTCTTGCTGAACTGTGAGTACTAAACTCTCTTGTTTCTGACCAAGTAATCTCATGTCTTTTGCCAGCATCCATGAAACTGTGGAAAGTTAACTTCTTAGCTTTCAAGTAGTCTAAAATCTGGGACCCTTTATAGTGAGCTTTTCACAAATGGAGTCCACTGACAGTCCAGGGCTGAGGACAAGGCTATGTCTGCTTGTAGGAGGCCAGTAATGCCTATGAGTAACCTGGAAATTAGCTTTCTCTTGGTGAACTCACTTGTTTTTTCTCTCTCTGTCTTCTGGACTCCCTCACACCTCTTCCTGTTATGATTTTCTGCATCTCTGGGCCTTGTGAGATGACTGGGAAGCTTATCTTTCTCTCTTTCTATAGGGATGGGATCTCTGGGTTCTGACAAGCTCTAATATCCTCTGCTTCTAGGAAGAGCAGTTTGTGTCAACTTTTTCTCCTCTCGCACTCTGCAGCTTCCCTCTTCTGTCTCTGGCAGCTGTGGTCTAGTGTTTCTACTCTTCTTTCTAAACCAGTCCTTGACACCTCACTCACTCTCATTGTATCTTGTTTGGTAATCTTTGAGTTCACTCCCACCCTCAGGAAGGGAAGAATGCACCAGAGAGGCCAGCATGGAGGGCACACTTCCTGGAGAATCTTGCCAAACATGAGGCTTATTCCCAGTCCTCCCCTGGTCCTCACTGGATTCTTTCATGCCCTGCCTCAGGTTCCAGTAACACAAGAATCTGTCTTTACCTGTAGACAAGATGGAGAAACTGTACCAGGTAGGGCCTGGGCCTGCTTACTCTTATCACTGCCCCCCCCCCCCATGCCTAGCACAGTGCCTGGTACACATGAAGGTACAGTAGTGGCTCAGACAAACAAATGAAATGAGACCAGATCCAAATTAGTTCTGCAGTAAGAGTGTACAGTGAGGCAGCTGGCACAGTCACTCACTACTTTTTTTTCCTTTTTATTTCTACTTTACATTTTTATTTTCCCAACTGTGTCATGCTATGTCACCTTTCTTAATCTGCCCTTCCTGCTGAAGAATACTATTATTTTAATCATGATCAAGCAATAAACCAACTACCTTAACTGAGCATGCCCAGCCATGAGCTTAGTTATGGTCATGCTGGAGAGAGCTCACTCCTCAGGGGAACATGGGGAGGAAGTGTGCTGAGACCACACCCCACAGGGACTCAATGATATATAGGAGAAACCTAGGGAAGAAGAAGTCAGCAAGGCTGAGGTGGTCAGCAGAGGCTTCCTAGGAGAGACAGGTTTGTTTTGAACCACTGAGTCCTTGGCATTTGACATTAGCAGACTTTGAATCCCTTGATTTGTTTACTTATTTGCTTTGTTGGGTGGCAAGACTTAAGATGGTCTTGCGTGGATCTGCTTGTGTCAGAAAAGACATTTTCAAGTCCTCCCCTCCCTTGGCCCTTCCTCAGTCATCCTAAAGGACAAACAATTGCATTGACTCATTTCTTTCCACCAAAAGGCACGCATCACACTTGTTTTAGGTGATAAAAGTTTCTCCTCTTTTAAGGAATGTGAAGAATTCTAGAGAACTAGAGACTTTTAGCCTACATTATTCTTGGGTTCCTCTTAGTATTCATTCATTCATTTGTCTCAGTGAATATTGCTTACGAAGTCCCTATTCTGTGCTGGACTCTGTGCCAGGTCCTGGGTCGGGAGCAGTGACAAACAAAACTTTCAGGCAAATGAAGGAGACAAATGAGTAATAAATGCAAACTATTATCATGCTTTACAGGTGCTCTCAGAGGGGAGCATAGAAAGGCCCATCTTGGGTTGGTGGCTGGAAAGGCCAAGGGTGAGGAGGACATTGATACAGATTAAGAGACATGTCCTAAAGTATGAGTGGAGTTAGTGGGGTAGTGAGAGGGGCAAATCCTTCCTGGCAGAGTACAGTGTGCTGGGCATTATAGGGAAGGTATATAGTCAGAGGAAACACAATGAGTGGAAGGTGACACAAAACAACAACAGTAAACAAATTAAACAAACATTAAAAACAAACAACCAAAAATAAACACATTTTTCTTAGAAGGATGAGAGAAAAGGGCCAAATTGGGTATGGGTGTTTGATGGACTTACTGAGTTGTTGTCTCCTAGTTGACCACAAGTAGTGGCTCCCCTGGGATGGGACTAAGGAGGGCACCATGGCTGTGAGACTTGCTGCTCTTGTTAGGCGCAGTCGAGTTGGTTCCCGCTCATGGTGACCTTATGTATAACAGAATGAAACGTTGCCTGGTCCTTTTGCCATATTCATGATCAGTAAAATGTTTGAGTCCATTGTTGTGCCTATTTTGTTAATCCCTCTCATGGAGGATTTCCCTTGTTTTTACTGACCTTCTGCTTTACCAAAAATGACCTTTCTAG
>NW_006921645.1:9626459-9628060 GCF_000298275.1 Orycteropus afer afer | reverse complement strand
TTTTTTTTTTTTGTTGTTGTTGTTCTACGCTTAGGGAGAGGCTCATTTAATATTTTCTAACATTTTCTCAATTGAATGAGTGGTCTGTGGGTGCCTCAAGAACGTTCATCTATCAGTTTTGACAATACAACTGAGTGTACATTATTTATGCTAAAAATAGTCTGTACAAAAGACAGGGTTCCAATGCCAGCACCAATGAAGTATTACGCTTCCGCCAGGCCCTCTTCCTTTGGAAGTGATTGACAAAGTAATTTTCTGTTGTGCTTTAATGAAACAGAGGACATCAGATACACCAGTGAGACTTTGCAGTCTTACTACATCAGTCATGCCCTATCTCGAGGCCTCTTACTGGGTGGTTCATTGAGATATTTTGTCTCAGTGGGACATTTTTAGGGTAGTAGAGGTCAGAAATAAGGATAGGTCTTGGTTTAGCATAGAACACTGGGACTCAGTGGTCTCTAATTTCAGGTTGGCTATCACCATCTCCCAGGACCTCTGGTGGTGCAGTGGTTAAAGGATTTGACTGCTACCCAAAAGGCAATCTGCTTCCATAAGGATTTACAGACTTGGAAACCGTACGGGGGAGTTCTACTCTGTCCTACAGGGTCACTGTGAGTTGGAATTGACTCGATGGCAATGGGTTTGGTTTTGGTTTATAACCATCTCTTATGTGAGGAGCTCTGGTAGCATAGTGGCTAAAGCACTTGACTGCTAACCAGAAGGTTGGCGGTTCAAACCCACCAGCCACTCCTCAGAAGGAAGATGGGGCAATCTACTTCTGTAGTGATACTGCCTCAGAAACCCAAGGAGGGGTCACTATGAGTCGGGTCCAACTCGACGGCACATAACAACAACAACAACTTATATGTGGAGATGCCAGAAGCAGGAGAGGACAAGCCAGAGGACACTGTGTGCTTGAGTCTGCATTCTACTTTCTGCACCAGTTGTCAATTTATCATACTGCGGTGGCTTACAAGTTGCCATGATGCTGGAAGCTATGCCACCCCTATATCAAATATCAGCAGGGTCACCATGGTGGACAATTTTCAGTCAAACTTCTAGACTAGATAGATTAGAAAGAAAGACCTAGTGATCTACTTCTGAAAATGCAAGCCCTAGGGATCAAAACAGACTATTGTCCTATGTAGTGCTGGAAGATAAGCCCCCTAGGTTGGAAGGCACTCAAAATATGGTTGCAACAAAGGCAATGATAATGAAAATGGGGCAGGACTGGGCAACATTTTGTTCTTTTGTACAATGGGATTGAGGACAACTGATGACAACACCTATTTTGTGTGAGCTTTGCTGGATACTTTACATTAATGGTATCGTGTGGCTTTCATACTAATCCTAAGCAGCAGGTACTACTAATGTCAAAGGAAACTGAGGCTTCTAGAGGAGTCTGAAGGGGACCAGTCACTCCTGTGTACTGTGGGTTGAATGCTTATTTTTTTTACAGCCTCAAAGTTGGGAGCAGGGGGAGGTAGTAAAAGTCATTCCCAGGGGGAAATAAGCTGATTCGGGGAGGCAAACTGAAGAAGTCCAAATGGTTTTTCCCTATTTTTTGAAAGGCTGATGAAAAGCACTTGCTTTTAAATTTA
>NW_006921645.1:9595671-9626114 GCF_000298275.1 Orycteropus afer afer | reverse complement strand
CACCACTGCCATTGAGTTGATTCCAATTCATAGCAACCCCCATTGGGTTTCCAAGGCTGTGAATCTTTACAGAAGTAGATTGCCTCATCTTCCTCGTGCAGAGCAGCTGATGGACTTGAACTGCTGATCTTCTGGCTAGCAGTCAAATGCCTTACCCACTACACCACCAGAGCTCCTTGTTTTTTTAGCAGTCCATGGTGTATTAAATATTCTTTGCCAACATCGTAATTCAAAAGTGTCAATTCTTCTAGCCATATCACATATGCTTCTTCTTCTTCTAGGAGGCTAGAAGTCTGAAATCTGGACTCCTGCTCTAGAGGAAGTCTGTCTCTCTCTGTTGGCTCTGGGAGAGATCCTTCTTTTAGCTTCTATAAACTTGGCAATCTTCATGTGACACCTATCATTCCCATTTGTGGTTTTTTCTGTATCTAATTGGCTTTTCTTATAATTCAGAAGTGATTAGTTTCAGGCCACACCCTACACTGATACATGCTCATTAACATAACAAAGAAAACCCTATTCCCAACAGGAGTACATTCACAGATATAAGGATTAACATTACAGCACATATTGTTTTGGGGGTGGGCACATTTCAATCCGTAACAGCCCCTGTGTGTGTAAGTTTCTTAGATAAGCAGTAGCTCTCCCTCTGCCTCAGTTATGGCAATACTATCCTCTGTTTATAAGATTCCATATGTTGTTGTTGTTATGTGCCGTTGAGTCGGACCCATCTCATAGCGACCCCTCCTTGGGTTTCTGAGGCAGTATCACTATGGAAGTAGATTGCCTAAACTTCCTTCTGAGGAGTGGCTGGTGGGTTTTAACTGCCAGCCTTCTGGCTTGCAGTCAAGTGCCTTAGGCAGTACGCTACCAGAGAGCCCATATAATCCTTGTTTGCTATCTGGGATCAGCAGAGGAAGGAGTGGATTCTGCTTCAGAAGAGGCCTATTTGAATGACTTGAAGGCTATCACTGTGGATCTGTGGCTCCTGGCTGCCAGGGACAAGGCAGGAGTTTGAGGCTGGGCTACATTGCCTACAGATAACCTGGTGACTTTCTGAGTATCCGCAGCTCTGGATCACAAGGGACCAGACCTTCAGCATCTTTTTAATTGTGGTTCTGGACAAACAGGTAGAAGAGGAGCCCCTTAGCTGGCCAAGGGGAAATCCATTTCCACCTTTTCTCTGTTTCTCCAGAGTGAGCTGGTTTAAGAGAGTGAGAGAGCCACGCTGCATTCATTCAGAGTCCAGATCTTCTGCCTTCGCCCCAGGTTTGTCTGCCGGCCACAAATCATGGCCTGATTGGAACTGATCTTCCCCCAGGCTCTCAGCGCAGTATCTATTAGGCTGACAGTCTGTCTTGTGTTGGGAGAGACCCTGTGTTAGTGCTGCTTCCAGGTAAGCCTCTCTCTGTCCCTTGTCTACCATGTCACAGATGTTCCCTGACATCTTCCTCATGCCAGGTTGAATGGGGGCCATATGCAGGGCAGGGCTGAGGCAGAGAGCTGCTCTCAATGACCTAATACTAATCTAGTGAGAAGGCTTCACTGGCTACACCTGACTCTAACACTAAGCAAGAGGAGTTGCCAATAAAAGAAAATCCTCATGCTTCATCATAGGGAAAGCTCCAGGTTTATCTGCCCCAAGGCTGGACTGGAAAGTGTTCTACCTTGGGCAACTGTGTCCTCAGGAATCTTAGGCTTACTTCATTCAAGCTATCATTCGGCCTTCATTAAACAGTACTGTGTGCACTCTAGCCAGGTCTCAGGACAAAGGTTGGGATGGTGGAGGGTTAAGAGACCTACATTTTAGTCTTGGCCCTGCTGTTAAGCAGCCATGTGATCTTGGATCTTGAGCAAATCTCTGTGGACCTTGATGTTCCCATCTGTAAGATAATATGGATTGGATTGCAAAATTTCTAAGGGTCCAACTTTCTTTAACATTTCAGTTCCTATTCACCCTTTAATCCCTTGCTGTCCCTGCATACAGCATGAGGTTGATCACATAGTTGGTGCCTAATAAGTGTTCATGGGCCAGCATTATGCACCAATAGCCCAGGTCTCTGGGTACAAATTATCCCTCAGCTTCACTTTCCATTTCCCAGAGATCTAGGACTATAGGTTACACTCTAGAAAACTGACCATACCAGTTTATGGACTCTCAATCATTCACTCATTGAAAAGATGCCCAATGTGTACATGGCCTTGGGTTAGTTGGGTTGTGAGGGTACAGAAAGAAAGGAAGCAGAGATGAGTAAGTTGCCACTGCACCATCTCTGAAGTCAACATCCCTGGCCAGCCCAAGAAGTCCCAGTTCTTGGTCACATGGATGCTCTTGGCACAGAGACTTGGACATCATCACACTCAGTCAGGAAATATTTGTACCTTGGGCTTCCTTGAAGTGTTCCATTTCCAGTGCAAGCATTCAAGGCCTCTGCTAAGGCTCTAGCCTGGGCCAGGAAAGAATTGGATAGATTCTTGTCACTCAAAGTAGCATCAGCATCACCTGGGAGCTTGTTAAAAACGCAGGCTCGTTACCCCACCCCAGACCTGCAGAATCAGAATCTGAATTTTAACAAGATCTCCAGGGGATTTGGATGTGCATTAAAGCTTGCTAAGCCCTGGCACATACCATTCTCCCCAGGCATGAGACTCAGTTCTCCAGCAGCCCCCTTTATAGCCCTTGACTATTATTACCCTTTTAGGGAGTCTGATTGTTCTTGCTGAAACCTGCAGGTGACAGACAGTCACCAGGCTCTTCTGAGAGGGCTGGTGCTGGTGCTGCCCCATCAGACTCCATCTTTGTCTAGTGTGTCTCACATGGAACCAAAGATCATACCTCTGGGCCCTCACACTGCACATGACTTTACTGGCAGAAAGGCTTTCACAGTTTCAAATGGAACAAATTTAAAATCTCTCACACTATGCCTGAAGAAATGAAGCTCAACTTTTCCCTTGTAAACACAGAGAGAGAGAGAAAAAAAAGGTAGGAAAGCCTTTTTAAAAGAGATTGTGTAGATACAGGGTCCTTAATGAGGATCTGTGGTTGGGCTCTAACAGGGGTGGGGGGTGCATGAGACCCCTGAATTAATATACAGAATGTGTACTTATGTTTATTTTCCTGATGAGAGAGAGGATCCATGGTTTTGCTAGGTCCTCAAAGGAATCAATGACCTAAAATATTAGCCAAAGAACCCTTGGTCCTGGTCCAAGTCTATTTCTTGGGATTTATTTAACACCTTACTGTTTGGAGACAAATTAGGCACTAGTTGAAGGGTTCTTTATGAAAACATCTTCTGTGCTGCCAGTTAAGCATGACTTCTTTTTCCTCTCTCTGCTTCTCTAAATTTCTCTTTGTTCTTCCTGTTATCTCTATCAAGGGCTATTTTCAGTGCTGATTAGAAACCAAGAGTGGGTCTGGCAGCACAGTGACAGGAGGGAATGTTTGCCGGAAAAAGCGTGAGCTCTATTTGAGAGCTGATTCAAATAGACTACATCTGTGGAAAGTGACAGTAGAGAAGCTCACTATCATCAGTCAGAACAAGGCCAGAGCCGACTGTGGAACAAACCATTAATTGTTCATATGCAAGTGCAAGTTGAAGCTGAAGAAAATTAAAACAAATCCATAAGAACCAAAGTACAACCTTGAGTATATCCCATGTGAGAATTTAGAGACCATCTCAAGAACAGAGTCTGTGCATTGAACATTAATGACCAAAGACCTGATGAGTTGTGGAATGACATCAAGGACATCACACATGCAGAAAGTAAAAAGTCATTAAAAAGATAGTAAAGAAGAAAAAAGACCAAGATAGATGTCAGAAGGAACTCTAAAACTTTCTCTTGAACATAGAATAGCTAAAGAGAATGGAAGAAAGAATGATGTAAAGGAGCTGAACAAAAAATTACAAAGGGCAGCTTGAGAAGACAACATAAAGTATTATAATGAAATGTACAAAGCTGAAAGAACTGAAGAAAAAAATTCAAGTCTGGAGTTGCAATATTGAAGGATTTTATGGGCAAAAATAAAATAAAAAAATAAAAATGAACAATGCAGGAAGCATCAAAAAAAGAAGGAAGGAATACATAGAGCCACTGTACCAAAAAGAGTTTATTGACATTCAACCATTTCATGAGGTAGCATATGGTGAAGAACCAAAGTACAGAAGGAAGAAATACAAGCTGCTCCAAGAATTGATGGAATACCAATTGAGATCTTTCAACAAACTGATGTAACACTGGAAGCATGCACTGGTCAATGCCAAGAAATTTGGAAGACAGCTACCTGGCAACCAACTGGAAGAGATCCACAAATGTGCCTATTCCAAAAAAAGATGATCCAATGTAATGTGGACAGTATGAAACAATATCATTAATATTACATGCAAGTAAAATTCTACTGAAGATAATTAAAAAATGGTTGTAGCAATATGTCGACAAGGAACTACCAGAACTTTAAGCTGATTCAGAAGAAGATGTGGAATGAGAGATACCATTGCTGATGTCAGAGGAATCTTGACTAAAAGCACAAGATAACAGAAAGATATTTGCCTGTGTTTTATTGATTGTGCAAATGCATCTGACTGTGTGGATCATAACAAATTATTGATGACATTGTGAAGAATGGGAATTCCAGAACACTTAATTGTGCTCATGCGGAACCTGTACATAGACCAAGAGGCAGTTGTTTGAACAGAACAAGGGGATATTGCCTGGTTTGTAACCAGGAAATGTGTGTGTTAGGACTGGATCCTTTCACCATAGTTATTCAGTTTGTATCCTGAGTAAATAATCCAAGGGGCTGGACTATATGAGGAAGAAGGAGACATCAGGATCAGAAGGAGACTCATTAACAACCTGTGATATGCAGACGACACAAGTTTGCTTGCTGAAAGTGAAGATGACTTGAAGCACTTACTAATGAAAAGCAAAGACTATGGCCTTCAGTGTGGATTACATCTCAATGTAAGGAAAATAAATATTCTCACAATTAGACTAATAAGGAGTATCATGATAATTGGAGGAAAGATTGAAGTTGTCAAAGATTTCCTTTTCATTGGATCTACAATCAACACTCATAGAAGGAGTGGTCAAGAAATTAAATGACATATTGCATTGGGTACATCTGCTACAAAAGACTTCTTTAAAGTGTTAAAAAGCAAAAATGTCACATTGAGGACTAAGGTGAGCCTAACCCAATCCATGATATTTTCAGTTGCCTCACATATATGAGAAAGCTGGACAATGAATAAGGAATTGGGGAAGAATTGCTGCATTGGAATTATGGTCTATGTGAAGAATATTAAATATACATGGACTGCCAGAAGAACAAACAAATTTATTTTGCAAGGATGGTGAGACTTTGTCTCATGTAATTTGGACATATTATCAGGAGGGACCAGTACCTGGAGAAGGACATCATGCTTGGTAAGATAGAGCACCTGTGAAAAAGAGAAAGACATTCAGTGAGAAGGATTTCAACAATGGGCTCAAGCACAAAACAACGATTGTGAGGATTGTGCAGGACCAGACAGTGTTTCATTCTGTTGTACATAGGGTCACTGTGAGTCGGAACTGAGTTGAAGGCACCTAACAGCAACAAGTATTTGAAAGGAAAGGCAATAGCCCTCAGAATTGGCCCATATTCCTTCCTCTCCTTCTTTTTACAAGTGAACTCGTGAACCCATTTTGTAGAAAATGGCAAAGAGCAATTTCCTTGTCTCTGCACAGGTGGATGTTCTGGGACAGGAGCCGTGTCATCATGCTCTGGACTGGATGGGGCATTCTGGGTCTCAGGGTCTAATTCTCTATTCATGCTTCTAGGTCTTTGCTTTGCTGTTAGTAGAGAGTGCTCCTGGGATCAGTATGTCCTCTGTAGCCAGCCCTGTGGGAGAGAAGTGATCCCATTACTCTTTAACACTCATTATCTGCCCCAGTCCTCTACTGTTTCAAACCATGTTGTATGGATTGAGTTGTGCCTCATCTGCCCCCAATATGTATTGAAGTCTTGGCCCTTGTACCTGTCAATGTGATCCTATTTGGGAAAAGAAATTTTCATTTGTATGTTAATGAACCTATATCAAAGTAGGGTGTTATTGTATGCCCTTGAGCCATTCCTACTCGTAGTAACCCTATAGGACAGAGTAAAATTGCCCTATAGGGTTTCCTAAGTTGTAGTCTTTATGGAGGAACTCTGGTGGCATAGTGCCTAAGGCACTTGACTGCTAACGTGAAAGTTGGCAGTTCAAACCCACCAGCCAATCCTCAGAAGGAAGGTTGGGCAATCTACTTCTGTGGTGATATCACCTCGGAAACCCAAGGAAGGGTTGCTATGAGTTGGATTCAACTCAAAGGCAGTGAGTTAGTCTTTATGGAAGTGGATCGCCAGGTCTTTTCTTCCTTGGAGCCACTGGTGGGTTTGAACTGCAGACTTTTTGGTTAGTGGCAGAATCCTTAACCCATGCATTCTACCAGGGATCCTTAGAATAGACCAGTCCTAATCTGATAAATTCTGAGTTATAGAAAGAGCAGACACACATGGGGGAAGTTGCCATACAAAGACACACACATGGCAGGTGCATTTACAAGCCCAGGCAGGCTACTAAAAGCTGGAATAGACCAAAAGTACCCCTCCCCCCCACAGAGCCACCCTGAATTTGGACATCTAGCCTGAACTGTTAGAAAATAGATTTCTGTTCTTTAGAGGCACTCATTGTGATATTTTTTCTTATAGCAGCACTAGAGAGCTAAGACACCTGTGGGTGTAACAACACTTGTGACACTGGCATTGCAGCCAGAAGCACTTTTAAGGACCCCCAGCCTGACTCTTGCATTTCAGTTTCTGCTTTCTGATGACTTGGCCTTTTGTTTCTGGATCTAGATAGGTTGTTCCTTTGTCTTAAGGGCAGAAAATTGAGTTCTCCATTTTTGCACCCAGATTCTTCCTTGAATGTGGTACTCAACACCTTCTTCCACTTCTTCTTGGCCATTTCGAATAACAGTCTCCTTAACCCAACCCCAGTACTTTGCAAGATTCCGCCCATTGCAGGGGAGATTTTGCCAATGCAGAGTTTTTACTTCAGCCAATCAGCTTTCCTTGCTACCTCCAAATACATCTGTGATCCCTACCCTGCGTCTTTGCCAATATATTTGCCACCTTCCTGTCCTTTTCACTTAATAAAATTACAGCCCTTTTAATCCCACCTCCCTAACAAATGTAGCATCTCATTTTGAGGCCAGAGTCTTCTCACAAACCAGCATCTCCAGTCTCTAACCTCCTTCATGGACAGGAGGGCTCATTTACTTGAAACTAAGCTTATTGCATTATTGGGAAACCTAAGATATTAGCAATGTCTTCTTTATGTTGTGCTGAGACATACCTCTGAGACTCCTCTCACCTGGTACATGCTCTCTGGGATGTACAGTGGTTAGGAGCACAGGTTTTGCAATCAACTGAATGGAGTTTAAATTTCAACTCTATCATTTACTTGCTGTGTGACCTCAGGAAAATCACTTAACCTCTCTAAGCATGAGTTTTCTCGCTGCAAAGTGGGGACAATAATAATACCTATTTCAGAAGGTTGTTGTGAAGATTAAAGATCTTTGTGGCACAGTGTGGGCGTGTATTCAAGGAATGGTTGCTGTTGATATATTTTACTTTCTGCCTCTCTTAAACTTCTCATTTGGGCTTTTCTTTCTTTATTTTTTTCTGTTTTCATTTAGGCTCTTATTTCATCTCATTTTCAGGTGCATGTCTAGTCCACTCAGCTAGACTGAGCTCTTTGAGAGTGAGGCGATATCTTCAGTTCTACTTCACCCCACTATTCAATTTAGGAGGGTGGTTGTAGCATAGATACTCATCAATGGATGGTTGATTGATTCAACCAATAGGAAAATACTTGCTCCATAGGTATATGAATTAAAGCAGCCTTGCAAATAGCTCCTATTCAAACATGATTATCCAAGGCTTATGGATCTGCACTGAATGGTGCAGTGATTACTCCCCAAAGCAACTCCTCTTCTCCACTCAGGGCCCTGAGAAGGCACAAAGGTAGGGTTTAATCTCCTGAAGGAGGTGAGAGACACCCCATTGCTTGCCTGAAAAGGGTGGCACCCAGTGCTGTCAGCCTGGCCATGGGTGATGGGACTGCCAGTCTGACAGGTGAAGGTAGGTCTTGGGGATGAAAGCAGCTACTCCCTGGCATGTAGAGCAGGAGACACAATAGCCTTGAAAGAAACACTAGTGGAGAGGTGGGTGTGAAGTACTGCTCATGTCAGTATCACCAGACCACACAAGCCCTTCATCAGGAACAGGTATAAGGAGCCCAGGGCTCAGATGTAATCAGTACCAGAGGTCAGAGGGCACTGCTTCCTGGTTCTGGTTATATGGCAATATTCTCACTGGGAAGGATCTCAATGGGACCTTCCTGACTTAAGGCGACCCCAGATGTGCAGAGTAGAACTATTCTCCATGGTTTTCAAGGCAGTGACCTTTCAGAAGCAGATTGCTAGGCCTATATTCGGAGGCATCTCTGGGTGCATTTGAACCATCAACATTTCAGCCAGTAGTCAAGCGCTTAACTATTTGCACCACTCATGGACGCCAATACACACAGAAAACTCCACTCCAGGGAGGTTGTGGGAACACTATTCCTGCCCCTCAGGTCTTCTGCTGCCTGCTTCTTTCCAGGCCCTGGGCTGGTGCTAAATTTTGTGATGGCTGTGCACTCCTCCAAGGCTAAGGTTTATTAGTGTCTGAACTTCTTGGAGTGAACTTCCTGAGAGGAGGCTGTGGTTTTATTTCCATGTGATCAAGTCAGACTGTGGGGAAGGAGAAAGTGTGCAGATTAAGAACTGACTGCTTTAACAAAGAGAACTAATCTTTCATAGTTTATGTGCCGCCCAGGCCTCTTGCAGAGAGTAGGTTTGTATTCAATGAAAACATTTTATTTTATTTATTTATTTATTGCCAAGGAAATTGGATCTGGGGAACATGAAAGGTGGGGGAGCCAAATGTATAAAGCCAAGCTCACAGCAAGGCACGACCGTGTGCAAGAACTGCTCACAAACCAAGGAGAAAAAGCAGCTAATTAGAATGTGGCTCCCCCTGGGTTTCTGGGATGTGAATTCTCAACTCTTTCCTTCACAGGACTGCTTAAAGTGAAAAGGGAAGCAAAACTAAATTGAGCATTTATCCCAGAGGATAAGCCCTTTTCACTGGCCCCACCTGTTCTGGGCCTGCCTAGGAAGGGACCAGTAACCCTTGCAGGGACACGTCAGCCTGGCTCTTGAGGTGAGCAGGTTTGTAGAGGCCCTTCTGCCCACTAACTAAAGGGCTGGAGTGCCAGCTCAAAGGGCAACATAAGCCCCAGCCAGTTCCTTTCCTTGATATCCTGGGTATCCCTTCAGCCCCAATAACTCATACTATGCCCAGGGAAAACCATTCAGATGCAGTGTGCTGGAGAAGATCTCCTCAGACCAGGACTAAAGCAGGAGGAGTATAATTAAAGAGTCCTACAAGATGAGGGATTGCAAGAGCTCATTCCAAGCAGGACAGATTGGAAGATCTGGAAGAAAGAGTTCCCTTGGGAGCCTTGATGGGGATGCCTCTCACCAGCAGAAGGCAGACATGATGGCAAAGCATGGAGGGTGGATCTCCATTCTCTTTCCCTGTCACCAGCTGAATGGAGAGCTCTCTAAGAAACTAGCAGGGAGTAGGTAGGGTGAACTGCAAGAAGGAAGGACCCTGGGACTCAAGTTGCTGATTGAGCAAAACTATGACTCAAGAGGGCAACTGACTATTATCCAATCAGTGATTGAGAAATAAACACTCAATGTATTAAGCCATTGGGATTTGGGGTTGTGTGTTATGTCAGTTAACTTACCTGCCTAATGAAATGCTTAACTCTGCTTCTGGCTTCATGAGTGTTAACTTAGCCTGTGAACACCATTAATATATTTGACAAATACTTTTTGAGTACCAATTGTGTGTTATGCAGGCAGTAAGGATGGACTGATAAGCTCAAGAAGAAAAGGATAGAGAAAACTTCAGAGGAAGAAGGGTGGGTCATCAGGGTTGGGATGGAGTCCTACCAAGTTGGGTGACAACATACCAGGCCTAGTTTCGAGAGAAAAGACATTGACCTTGCTTTGGTGAGCCCTAGGTCTGTGCCCATTAGCTGTGTGTGTGTGTGTGGAGGGGGGGGAGGTAAGACTGGGCAGTGTGACTAGCTCACAATCAGACATTGTATGGCATCCTGGAAAGACACTACCTTCCACACCAAGCAGGTCACCCTGTCATCTGGAGTCCTGTTCATCCTGAGAGGCCACTCAAGAGAAAGGAGGACAACTTTCCTTGTTTCTTGAATGATTAATACACTCCTTTCACCTCCTGGTTCTTAAATGGGCAAAAGAGAGATGTACATTAGGGAAACGAATTGCATTATTCCCTTGGTGCTCTTGGTGGGAAGTGGTGAGGACAGGCAGAGAAAGTGCTTACAGTGGTCAGCCAGGGTCTGCTCAGAGGCGAACTGGCAGCGGGCCTGGGAGGCGCCGATGCAGCCCTCCTGAGCTGTCCACTGGCTTCCCCGGGGCCACCTGGAGGTTGCAGCCCATGCATCTTTAATTTTTTCAATTAACAACAATATAGAACAAATGGAGTAGAGTTTTAATTATTCATAATTCATTTAGTAATAAAATCTTTGTAAACTAAAGGAAAGGAAGGGCCATATTACGTCTCAAGAAAAAAAAAGGAGAGGAGTGAGAGAAGAGAGAAAAACCTATACAATCTTTGAACTGATTTTTCTAAAGCATTTACCTTTAGTCCATGCAGTTGGAGAGATAATTGGGGGAAAATGCCCTCCTCTACAGGTATGTCAGAGGGCTGCCTTTTATTCCCATCCTGTCCTGGTCACTGACAAGCTGTGTGACCTATAGCCTATTGCTGTCTCCTCCAGTGTCCACATGAGCTGTCCCTGCCAAATGCCTGCATAGACCAGGACCACTGGCACAAAGTCGTCTTGGATCCTGTTTATTGACAGTATTGACAGAACACCTTCAAGATGTGCACAAGAGATGAGGACCAAAAGGACATTGACAGGACCCTGTCTACCCAGAACTTAGGAGAACACCACACACACACGCACACAAAAACACATGTGCATGCACACACATGTGGACACACATGTGCACACGCAAACATACACACACCAGTCATGGGCTCCTAGATTAGGAAGGCCAACTAGGTCATCACTGAGATCTAAATTTTATATTCTAAGGAAATCAGGGTCCAGGGAAGGAGCAGCTAGGATGCCTAGAGAAGTTAGAAGACTGCTCCTGAAATCAGCCTTGAAAGATAACCTCACCTAATCATCACTTACCACCGTGTGGCCTCTGATTCACAGCAGCCCCGTGTGTGTCATAGTAGCACTATGCTTCAGTGTTTTCAATGGCTAATTGTTCAGAAGTATATTGCCAGGACTTTCTTCAGAGGTGTTTCTGAGTAGACTTGAACCACCAGCCTTTTGGTTAGCAGCTGAGCATGTTAACTGTTTGTACCACTGAGGTGCAACTTTGAATTATTGAGAGGGTTTAAATAAATGGAGGGAAGAAAGAAGGATAGTACAAGTGAGAAAACCTCAGGAGCAAGACTGCAGAGATGGGTAAATGAGTCTGGTCCCAGAGGGTAGAACAGTTAGTCCATAGTAGGAGGTGTGGCTCCATGCTCCGTGTTGGGATCTGGATTCTGGCTCCTCACTCAGACTTCCCTGTCACTGTTTGGCTCAGGCCACATCATCTCTTGCCTGGTCTTCCTGCCTCCATCAGTCTCCAGCACCTCTATTCTGAGGCAGCTCCAATTTGCTCCACCTCCTTAATGACTCTCCATCGTCTGTAGGAGAGAATCCAGGCACTTACACAGGGCAGCTCCTCTCCTCCAGAAAACTACACAGCCTCTGAGGCCAACCACTGCCTTGGCATAGATAGACAGAAATGGCAAAGGACATGACAGATGCAAAGACTGAAAGTCATTACTGTCCAAGTCCAGACTTAGGAACACTGTCTTCATCAAGCATAGGACACAGGCTCAGGCTGAGCCACAGACCTCAGAAGGTGCTATAGAGACAGAACCCTCATCAGGCTGGGCACAGGCCTGGGCACAGAAGTTCTGTCATGGAAACATGGTCATAGACATGCTATCGTGGGCTTGGACCATGGATGTAGGCACAAAGAAAGCCCTGTATTGGTTCTCTAGTGCCGCTTTAACAGAAAATACCACAAATGTATGGCTTTGACAAATAGGGATTTATTCTCTTACAGTTTAGGAGGCTAGAAGGCTGAATTCAAAGTGCCAGCTAGCTCTAGGAGCTTGGTGAAAGCACCTTGACATTGGGCTTCAGCTCTGCCTCTTGCTCCAGGCCCACTGAAGCTGGAGGCTTCTCTTAACTCAGACAGCTGGCTAGCTGCTGAGACTGACAAACCCAAGGTTGACCAGTAAAATGGCACAGTCAAGCAACACGGCAGGCCACTAGTTCAAATCCAGAAACAGTCTCATGATCAGCAGGCAACATGGCAGGTGTTTCTGAGTAGAATTGAACCACCAACCTTTTGGTTAGCAGCTGAGCATGTTAACTGTTTGTATCACTGAGGTGCAACTTTGAATTATTGAGGTGGAGATGAAGACTGGGCCAATGCAGGATCCAAGTGTGCCAAAAAACTAGAGACCATTTTCAAAGCTTCTTCTTATATACTGAAAACACACCACATCCCGGAAACAGCTACTTAGCTGCTCCAGTAGATTCCACCATGGAGTTGATTACAAGTTGCATCACGGGGAATCACTATACCCAGCTGCCCACCCACTCAAAATCAGGCCCAGCCAAGTTGATACATAACCTTAACTACCACAGTTTGTCATTAGATAGACACTTGACATGAAGAATGAGACAGAATTTCAGACCACAGCTGCAGATACAACTTGAAATCAATAACAGATAACAGATATACTACACAATCTCTTATAGGCAGAGGACTAGACAAAGATGTAGTCACAATTAACTGAATGGGGAGAGGGTGGGTTTTCCCAATTGTCCCCACATTGTCAACTTGGTCCAAAGCTTAGGATAAAGAAGAGTTGAGCACCTCATAGTTTAAAGAAGAAATTTGCCAACCATCATGGCCAGACATCTCCCTCAGGGGAGATCAAATCCTGCTCCTGATAGTATCCTCACCTGATGGTTCCCTCCTCCAGCTTCCTTTCTCATCAAACAAGATAGGTGGGGATAAGAGGGGGCTTTGATCAAGTTGACAGGAGGGCAGGCCTTATAGCAAGAAGGCTTCCTTTCCCTTCTGCTACCTATTCCCTTCCCAAAGCTAAGTGAGGAATGTCTCCAGGAGAATAGCCTGGCGAGGGGGTTAAGGCACAAGCCTCTTGGTCCTCAGTGGTCAGTGTTGCAAAGGGCTGTAAGAGGGGTCCTGGGAGAACTCCACCTGTGCCCCTCACATGTTCAGGATTTACCTGACCATACAGGCTAGTACCTGATTCTTCCCTGGAGAATTCTGAAGGAGAGGGCTAATAGAAAGATAAAGACCTAGGAGTTGAGGAAGTGTGCCTTGCAGGAAAAGGATGAGAACAGGGTGCTGTTCCATTGAACCTTCTGAGGTCAGGAAAAAGGAGGCTTCAAGGGTTCCTATGTCTCCCTTGAAGGGGCATGGAGATTAGGATGTGAGGCTATAAAGCACAGAAATTAGAATGTGAGGCCATGGTGCTGTCCAAGTGGTTGCTGCCATGGTTCAGTGAAGCTCTTGTGGGTATGGGCTGTGGACTTTGGATGGGCCCAATAGCAGCTGTCCTCAGTGATGGAGGGAGCTTCTGTGAAGCTGGACACAGCTTCAAGAAAACCACTGACAATACATTGCAGCCACAACCTATGGCCAATGAAACCATACAGAACCAGGAAAAAAAACAGGGACTCCTTCCCACTGGCACAGGTGACCAAGTATGTAATTTATCTCCTAGCTTCCTCCCTGCTTCCAGGAGAAAGAGTGGGAGAAAGAGTAAGAGAGAGGACCACACTCTTTTCCTCCACATCCAGGCAGCCATCAGCCTGTCAGCTCTGGGATTTAAATCAGATATAAGCCTGTAGGCTGGACCAGACTTTGAATAACTCAGAGTGACTGGAGAGCAAAGGGATCTGAGCAAGATGTCATTAAGTGACAGGGAAGGGTTTTGACAGAGCATGGCTGAAACCAGTGATTGGGAAAAAACAAACAAACAAACAAAAAAAACCACTTTCATGATTATACATCACCAAATCGAGACTGCTCAATAAACTGTTTATAAACCAGCTAAAATGCCCCAGTGTATCCATTCCAATTGTTCATGGTTGGCATCAGTTTTGATTGATTGGCTGGTGCTGTATCAGTTGTTAAATATTCTGAATATCACCTCTGTAGATAGGTATAACCACAATAGCTGGAAAGAGTCACCAAGGCAGTTACAGTCAGAAACAACCACAAATATAATGAGACAATCATAATTCCAGAAACTGGTGTCTTTATACAAGACATAGCTGTGAACCTGGGAATACATAGGTAGGGCTATGGCTATGTTAAGCTTAGACAGTGACAAGCCTATGGGCACAGGTTCAGAGGCAAAGTCTGGGACCTAAGAGATGAGAATTGGAGAGACAGGGGCAGAGAGATAGGCATGTCCCAAACAGCTCCCACAGTCACAGAAGATCAGCACAAACAAAGGCTCCAAGGCTGGTAGACACAGGCACAAAAACAGACACATATAGGCACACAGAGGCACACAGAGGCACACAGAGGCACATGTAGGCACATGCAGGCACACACAGGCACACACATGTGCACACACAGGCCAACACATGCATGCATGCAGGCACACACACAGAAGACACACCACCCTGGACCACCCTGCCTAATGCTTTTCAGAGGGATGCCTCTTTTATGTTCTGGGGAATAACAAAGGAAAGTAGCACTTTAAGGGCCTGTTGCTTGTTCTCAGCTCCTTGGCTTCATCCGTTCCCCGGGAGGCTGTCATGTTCACTTGGACAGGGCTGGCAGGAAGATTCCAGGGACATTCATGGTGTGTTAGGCACTCTGCAGTAGGGTGAAGGCCTGAGATGAGATTTAGCCGAGAATTTCTCTAGGCAGTGTCTGTCTGTGGTTATCATCACTGCCGTGTGCACTCACTGATGTGTAAGCAGGCTCCTGGTGAGTGGGTAATGGAGGGCTCTCAGACAGAAATCCTCTGTGTTAGAGTGGCTTTCTCTAAGAAGGCCAAGCACCTGGCTTCACCCAGTCTGGGAACAATAGTGTCCTGAAGTGATGACAGGGCTCGCCCAAGCCTCTGCTTGCCAATAACAGTATGTGGGGTATTTCTTTCTGTGAAGATATTAGTAGAGATAATAGAGAAAGAACTAGAAGTGGTTACCAAACAGGAAATACAAGCATGATTAATCTAACAAATGATAACCTACTGAGGTCTGTTACTAATTTCTCATTCCTTCTCACTTAGATAATCTTTGCTCTGGTCTAGTCACAATTCTTCATTCCTTCTAGATGTCCCTGTACAGTTCTCATCTGGTCAGCTGTGGATTTTGGAGTTCTGACCTAGAGAAAATTCTCTGTCCCTGTTTATGCACTTGGTCAAAGGTTTCTTGATGTACTGAGTCTTTGTCACTGTATTGCTAAGGAACTGGCATTCCCTCAGTACCCCCATGCATGGCTGTGAGTTGCCTTATTTGGTACTGGGCAATGGCTTCTCTGCCTGTGCACTCAATAATGCAACACTACCAACCTGAAGGCTCTGTGCTCACCAGACAAATGCTCCAATGTTCCAATCAAGAAGTCACTGATTGGATATTGTAAGCATGGGCTTACAGTATCTTCCTCCTTTGGCAAACGTAGCTACCATAACAATTATTGTGTGCACCACTGAATAACCTCACTAGCATGAAGCACTCAAAGGTTTCTGTTCAACAATTTCACTTTCAGTATCCTGTGGGCTGCACATGTGATAGGGACATCTGTGGATCTGTGACCCAGCTTCTCAGAACCTCTGGTATACATCCCTAGGTCATAGCCACGACTTGTGGGAAAATTCTGGGCATAGTATGGGAACTCCTGATTTTCTAGTGAATTGGTCAATTCCTTGATTTGCTGGGGAATCCCAGAGGAATCTCCCTTTAAACTGGGTCTGTAAGTTAAAACTATGCCCTTTGAACCCTTTTATCCCTGAGTTATTCTAGGGAACCAAAGGAACATTTATTCAGGAGAGATATTTCTGTATGGTTCTGAAAGATGGCAAGCAAGTGAATGTCCTTGGGGTGGATGACTGCCACTGGAGGGGGGCCTGGGCTCTGGTGATGTTTTCTCAGGCATTTAAGTTACTCCTTAGAGAGGGGAAAGGAGCTCTGGTTGTGTAATGGTTAAGGCAATTGGTTGCTAATCCAAAGGTCGGTGGTTCAAACCCACCAGACTATCTGCAAGAGCAAGATGAGGTAGTCTGCTTCCATAAAGATTTATACCCTGTCCTATAAGGTTTCTATGAGTCAGAATTGACTCAGTGGCTGTGGGTTTGATATTTTTTAGTTTAGAGAGAGGAAAACCTTTGCTCAGAGATGAACATCAAAGCCTTATCATTATTACCTGGGAACCACATCTGTGCAATCATTGCATGACTGCGAGCTATATCTTGGACAACAAAAATGTTTAACTACAAAACTTGAAACACCTGGGTTACCTGTCCTTCTTTGGTACACCTCTTCCCTTCTTCAGTGTCTGACACGGAGCAAGGCAAGATAGGCAAGGGGGACACTCAGTAATGCTGGAAGATCTTGCTTTCTCTCTGATTATCTTGTTATGATCTCAATCTCTTTCTCTTGGTTTCCAAGATGTTCCCTTGAGAAGTGCCTCAGACTATGCAACGTTATTTATTATATTGATCACCCGTAATGTCCCCCAAAGGCTCAATGTAGAGGGAAGTGACTGGTCCTAATGGCCCAATTAGGTTTATTATCTTCTGGCTCCTGATGCAATGCTTCTGCTGCCGACTCTGCAGCAAAGGAAAGGAGGCTGATGTGGGGAAGGAGCCCTGGATGAAGAATCTGGGGACCAGAGTTGTGGCCCTAGCTCTGCCACCAGCTCACCTTCTGATCTTGGGTGAGATTTTTCTTTTCTTTGGTCATGGTTTTCTCATTCTAAAACCAGTAGATAAGATTGACTGATCTTGAGGCACCCTGCTAAATGCCTTTTGCTGATTATCTCATTTAACTCTTCTAATCCATGAAGTAGATACTATAGTTATGCTATTTTACAGGTGAAGAAATTGAGGTTCAGAGAGATTAAGCAACTTGGCTTGAGGCCTGCCCTGAGCTGGGACATAGGAGTTCAGAACCAATGCTCCTGCCCACTTCAGCTTTTCCTTGGGAGTCCTGCTACCTTGATTAGACAGATAGGCAGTTGCTGCAAACCCTGATGCCAACCCAGCAGCTCTTGCTGTCTACATCAGGTTTATGAACATGACTCCTGCACTTTCATCAAAGTACAGGCATACCTTGTGTTATTGCATTTCACTTTATTGTCCTTTGCAGATGTTATGTTTTTCACAAATTGAAGGTTTGTGGCAAACCTGTATTGAGCAAGTCTATCTGTACCATTTTTCCAATAGCATGTACTTACTTCATATCTCTGTGTCCCATTTTGGTAATTTTTGCAATATTTCAAACTTTTTCATAATGCAGTCACACACTTTAATAGACTACAGTATAGTGTAAACAGAACTTTTATATACACTGGGAAATCCAAAAATTCATGTGATTTGCTTTGTTGCAATATTCACTTTATTTTAGTGGTCTGGAACAGAACCCACAGTATCTCCAAGGTATGCCTATAAAATGGACTCATGTCCATCTTATCTTGAGTCCTGTAATTACAAGACTCCTATCATTACAATGTGCTGCCTGGAACTCCGAATTTAGTTATATTTATATTACACTTATATTTATATTCCTTTTGTAAATAAAATATTTGTATGTAAAATGCATTTTATTATTATTATTTGTTGTTGTTATGTGCCTTGGAGTCAGACCTGACTCATAGAGACCCCTCCTTGGGTTTCCGAGGCAATATCACTACGATGTAGATTGCCCCATCTTCCTTCCGAGGAGTGGCTGGTGGGTTTGAACTACCAGCCTTCTGGTTAGCAGTCAAGTGCCTTAGGCACTATGCTACCAGAGCTCCTATTTTACTATTTAGTAAGGCTTATTCCCCCCATTACAGCTCTCACCTTCCTTCCATTTGTGCTCTACTCTGCCTGGCGGAAACTGCCATCTTGGACCAGCCCCTAGAGAGCTTGGCTGGGATGGAAGTTAATCCTGTTTGCAGTGGTGCCCACTTGGGGCTTTTAAGCCTGGCAGCAACATAATGAGATGGGTATTCATGGGAGATCACTCTGGAGGCAATAAAGAGGAAGGCTGGAGTAGGGAGATTGACAGTAGGGAAGAAGGTGGGGAGATGGACTTGAGAGCACATTTGGAGGTGAAACCTCTAAGATTTTCATCATCCTTCAACAGACTTATTGATTGGCTGTTAAGTGCTCAGCCCAATGCTGGACCCTGTTTGTGGGGGATTTCACTTTACTTTGAATTCTGGGGGCCCACAGTTTTCCTTCTTGGCTTTTTATTTTTCTCATTTGTTGGCTTAAAATATCAGAGGCCCAATCCAGTTGTAGCAGGCTTGGGACCAGGATTGTGTTGGAAGATCTGGCACCCTTTGTGTTTGGCATTTTACTTTATCTTGCAGTAGTATCAGGGCCTCTTGAATTCATGTGCATGTTTATCCAAATAAGGGTGCTCTCAAACAAGGAGAATCCTGTGAGTCCTAGTGATGGTGGCCTCTGTGGCAGGCCCAGATCTGGAGCCCAGGGCTCTGCAGGAGAGGGGAGTCCTCTTTGTCACCAATCCACAGGTCCTTGGAACCTGGGGAGTGGGACCAAGGGCTGCCAGGTGTGCTGTAATGATTGTTTTCACTGGAGAATTTTGGGCTCCGTGCTATACAATTTTCATCCTTTTTGCAAAATGAATGATAATTTGGGTCTGTCTTTACTGTCGGTTTTGCATTGCTAATATTGGTGGAAGGAGGGTTTTGCCCAAGTTCTCCTAAAATATGAGAATTTCAGTCCAAAATATGTGAATTTTTAATTGCAATCCTGCCAGCCCTGGTGCGTTTTTTGTGCAGCATCTGCTCCTTCTCCCTGCTCTTCGTGCAGTCTCTGCCTCACATCGCTCTTCCTTTCAAGCTTTCTTCTGGGCTGGGGCTGCCCCCCTTTCTTCCCTTGCTGAGCTTTTCCCAGCAGCCTTGACCCAGCTTTGCCTCCTGTCCCGGCATGGGATCAGTAGCTGCACATGACCAGTGTTCCCATTACAAATGCTATTTTCCAGGGGCTCTTAACCAAGTTATAAAGATTTGTTTGGGCTTGGAACCTGGCATCCAGAGCAAGGTCTCAGGCCTTGCCCAGGCTTGCGATTCTGTGCAAAATCTCATTACTGTCAGTTCAGCCATTTTCCTAGTTGAGAAATGAAGTGGTGGGTGTGTTCAGATGCTGTGGATTCCTCATATTTCCATTGCAGGGGCAGAGACTGAGCAAGTCTTGAAGAAACACCCTCTTCTTCTCTGATCCTTCCCACTTTGCAGGTGATCAAACGTGGAAAAAATGCTGGTATTGTTAGGAAGCCTGAACGTACATTTTCCTGAGCTCCTTAGCTTTACACAGCACTGTTGTCTGACATTTAAAATTAATCTAAGCAGTAAAGTTATTAATGCTTGAATGTTGGCTCTGGAATATCCACAGTGACCTCTCCTCTCATGCTGGGGTTTGTTTGATAAGAATTCCCAAGCTGTGTCAGAGCTGAGAGCAGCAACACAGTCATGCTTACTTTTTATTAATACTGATACTAGGCCTTGCCTTGGGAGATCTCCAAGCGCTCTGTAGGAGCACTCCGATTTCTCCAGGCAATAGCCAAAGGAGCCCTGAGCCAGCTATTGCAAATGCCAAGTAGACTTCTTCTATTCAGGGAGACAATGAAGACCTAACGAGAAGCCAACAAAGATTTTAAATCACTGCTGAGGGACTATTGTTCTGTGCTGTAGCAAATAAACAGATTACCTCAGTTCTGGGGTGTAAATTCTTATCCACACATTTCTGTGTCCAGGTGGTTGTGCTATGCATGTCATAGCTAAATAGCAGTTTAAAGTACACATGTTAGCTGTGTGTGGCCTACTATTGGTGGATTCCTAAGATAGACTAAAGGGAGCATATTCACCCACTTCTCTGGCAAACAAGTTAGTCAAGGCAGAAAGGGCATTCTAGAAGGTGCAGTAACATGAATAAAAGAATGGAGACAAGAAAGGAGGGAGAAGCTGAGGAAATAATGTGGTGTATTTTAGCTATAATATATAATATAAAGAAAACAATAATCCTCACAACTGTACCTATAAGCAGCATCACAATAAACAGAGAAAAGATTGAAGTTGTCAAAGACTTCACATTGCTTGGTTCTACAATTGATGCCAGTGGAAGCAGCAGTCAGGACATTAGATAAGTTGGCTGCAAGGGACCTCTTTTAAGTGCTGAGGAGCAAGGATGTCTCTTTGAGGACTAAGGTGCACTTGACACAAGCCATGATATTTTCAATCACCTCATATGCATGTGAGAGCTGGACAATGAATAAGAAAGAATGAAGAAGAATTGATGCTTTTGAGCTGTGGTGCTGGCGCAGAATGCTGAAAGTACCATGGACTGCTAAAAGAACTAACAGATCTGTCCTGGAGGAAGTGCAGCTGAAATGCTCCTTTGAAGCAAGAATGGCCAGACTTCGTCTCACCTACTTTGGTCATGTTGTCAGAAGGGACCATTTCCTGGAGAAGGATGTCATGCTTGGTAAAGTGAAGGGTTGATGAAAGAAGGGATGGCCCTCAACGAGATGGATTGACACAGTGGCTGTGACAATGGGCTCAAGTATAGCAAGGATCATGGAGCTGGCGCAGGACTGGGCAGTGTTTCGTTCTGCTGTGCATAGGGTCACTATAAGTTGAACACGACTTGATGGCACCTAATGACAGCAACAACATTTTAGCTAGAGCAGGAGTGTCTCTGTGGGAGCAGTTGCAGAATGAGGGTGGAGAGTTTTGCAAGAATCAGTTTATGGAGAACTTTAATAAAAGTCCAAGATGGTGGAAGATCTTTTGACGCATTCTGAGTAAGTACTGAAGCTGTGGTCATAACTACAATTTCAGAGGATTAGTGTGATATTGGATGAATTGGAGGGGGGCCACTGGAGCAGACACCAGTTATGCTCACGTGAGACTTCTTGTCCTTGACCTTTTCTCCTTTCTTAGTCTCTGAGTTCTTCAGTCTTCAGGATTTCCTCATATCTCTGTTACTCATATGCCTTGTCCTTTTCACCTGCTCAGCCTGCCCCTTATCAGTTAGTGTTTTCTGGGGCTCTGCCCCTTTGACTAGTATCTTTGTCACTCTGCACACTCTCCCTGGGCCATCTCATTCCTTTCAGAGGCACAAATATATCCATGTGCTGTTGACACTCAGCTCTTCATCTTCAGCCAGTCTTTCCTCTGAGCTCTAGTTCTCAGCACCTGCACACATCTACCCTATAGAGCCTCATCAACAGGAATGCAGTATCCACACCTGTAAGCTGCTCTGGGAGGCTCAGAACTTAATTTTATGACAAACTTTCTTGGGTTTTTGAAGATATCCCAACTTTTACCCTTACCAGTTTGCCAGTGGCCATTGAGTTGATCCCAACTCATGGCACCTCATGTATGTCAGCCTAGAACTGTATACTTCATAGGTTTTTCAATAGCTGATTTTTTTCAGAAGTAGATCATCAGGACTTTTTTCTGAAGTACCTCTGTGTGAATGTGAGCCTCCAACCTTTTGGATTGCGGTCCAGTGCTTAACTGTTTGCACCACCCAGGGTCTGTTCCATCTTTGTCCTTGTATATTCTGTCCAGCAAGCTTGAGCTTTCACTTTTCTTTTAGATTCTTAAATTTATTAATGCCTTTTACATTTCTATCACTATCTCTTTGTCCATATTCTTCATCTTTCCCTTTATGTCTCCTTCTCCTTTACGCCTACCTATTGAAGGGAACAAAAGAAGGCTCTTGAAGCAAAAGAAGGCTCAAATGTCATCTCCTCCAATAAGCTGTTCCTTTCCTGTCATCTCCATGACCATTACTTGCTTTGTCTGGATATGGAACACTTTGGGGGAATGTTCCTATAAGTGAACACTGCTCCCATATCTGTCTCATTCCTGTAGGGGGAGTGTTGGTTAAGGCTCTGTGACAATACAGCCTTTCAGGGAATCAGGCCAGGTCCTGTATAAAAAAGATGGGTTTTATCTGAAATGGAGGCCATACCTCTTGCTTATAATAGTTCTGTGAGGCAAGATCCTCAAGGCAAACGATACCTCCAGCTGGCTTGCAGAGTGAGGGTAGTTCTTCTAGGGATAGGGTTGAAAGAGCCAAGAAGGTTCAGAAGGTGGGAAGCAAGATGATAATAGCTAAGGGAAGGTAGACCAGAAGATGGGAAGGAAGCAAAGGAACCCAGACAGGAGACCTGTGAATGAAGGTGTGGGGTTTGAAGTTAGAGCTAGTTGGTGCAGGGTTCCTGTATTCTGGGAGGGTGTTATCTATGGCAGAATCTGATTCTTGGGCTGTGTGAGTTTAGTGGTTTTAGGCTTCCCATTCGTCCCCTCCACATTTACTTCCTTTTGTTCTACAGCAGAGTCTTTTTGTGAACTCCAATCTGTTTCAGTTGGGATTGAGAAGTCAAGGTGAGTGCTTGCCAACCCTGTTGACACCAGTGGCTTCTGGGGGCTGGGTGATGATGTAGCCAGAGTGAGGGACTGTAGAGAGGACAAGACCTGGATCATGGCCTCTTCTCACACCAACCCTCTTCCATGATTCTTTTCTGGAGCTGAACTTGCGAAGTCCCAGGTGTTATTTTACTAGAAGGTGATTCTCTTAAAGTTATCTACTCCCTCCTGCTCCATGTAGGATTAAGTGCTGTGTCTTTGTGGTCTTTATCTGAGCCCAGAACTCAAGGCTCAATAAATAGCTTTTTTTTTTTTTTTTTTAAGCCCTTCCCATCTTTCCTTCCTTACCTTCCTCCACCATCTAAATAAACATCACCATGAGCACCAGTTGCCTTCAAGTCAACTCAGACTCATGATGACCCCATGTCACACATGCACACTACAAAGTTTTCAACGGCTGACTCTCTGGAAGTAGATTGTCAGGTAAACATGTGTTTATTATGGAGTGAGTGTAATTCACCAGTTTGAAAATGAGAGTTCTGGGAGAAGTGGAAGTCTAGGAGTTTTGTAGCTGCTGTCTGTGTGATGTATGTTGGTGTGTGTGGGCTTGTGTGTGCTGGTGTGTGGAAGAGATGGAGAGCAAGCAGAAAAGAAGTGCCTGAGGGGTGAGTTTAATAGCCAGGAGGGAGGGGTGAAGCTTGCCCTGGGAAACAGGGATCCTACCATCCAGTTTTTCTCCATGCTGCAGACTTTCCTAACCTTGGCCAAGATCTGCTTTTCTGGACTATGATCCTAATTTAGCTGTAGGCTTGTGATTGAGAGGAAGGCTTAACATGGGAGGGAGCAAGCAATTCCTCTCCCTGTTTCCACCAAGCATTTCTTCATTTAAAAACATGCCTTGCTTCAGTTCAGCAACAGGCTCTAGGCAGGTGACTGTCTCATTCATGGCCCTGCTCTCTTCTTTGTGTTCCTTATAAAGACACTGTACATGACCTCAAGTGTATCCTGGAAGGGACTGGGGACTTTCTCTGGGTGAAGGTGAGTGATTTCCTTGACTGTTTCTCATTCCCTCGGTATTGAGTTGTGTAAAAGGCAAATCCCGGCTTAAAAAAAAAAAAAAAAAAAGAATTCCAATATGAGGAAACATCTTATCCACTTTCATGCTGTTTTGGAAAATGTTCAATAAAAATAGCTTTAAGGCTTTAATACTTAAGGCTTTAAGATTTCTCTTATAGTACTGTGACTGAAGAGTAAAAAATCCCATTTTGGATGAAGATAAAATTACTTGTTATTATATAAAATATATAACACACAAGATACATATCGATTTATGTACATACACAGAAGCACACAAACAGGGAGTGAGATCCAGTATCTTAATTTCTTCAGCCATCAGTGGGAATTAACAAGATTCTGAAAATGGAAATAGGAAAAATGTTGATTTCCATTTTAGACTCCCTCACTGATCAGGTGCCTGGTTTCATTTTGAAATTTCCTTTCAAAATTAGGAGTTGCACAGTGCTAATTTATTTATTTGGTTATGGAGCACTGCAGAATATGGGAGCCTTGTGAAACTATGCATTCTTAGCCAGACATGGAGAGGGTTAATTAGGTATTTAATATGGCTACAGTTGTGTTCCAAGGAAAAAAATCCACAAACACAAGTAATTGCTATTAATCTTAATTATTATAATAACCTTCCCATGAACAATAACTGTCTGGCTGCCCTATCATGTGTTCATTTCATTACTGACAAGAGAGATCTTTAAAATCTCATGATAAATTAATGTTTTTACAATTAGCTTCAGTATGAAGACCATGAGGAAGGAAAATGATTGCTCATTTTTCTGGTTCTAGCTCTCAGATCTGACTCAATGGCAGTTAGTTTTTTTTTTTTTTTTTGGTAGCTCTAATATTCTAGACTTTTCATCTAAATAGAACTCTTAATTTTTTTTTTTCCTTTTCTCCAAACCTCTTCTAAATTTTGATCTTTCTCTATTCAAATGGTTTCTGTTCTGGTGGCGTAGTGCCTAAGACATTTGACTGCTAACTAGAAGGCTGGTGGTTCAAACCCACCAGCAACTCCTTGGAAGGAAGACTGGGCAATCTACTTCCATAGAGATACTGCCTCAGAAACCCAAGGAGGGGTCGGTGTGAGTCAAATTTGAGACAGCAGCGAGTTTAGTTTAGTTTTAATTGAGCACAATGACTGTGTATGTCTGTTTTATAACGATGATTACAAGAAGCCTCAAAGGATACAAATACCTGTATTTTGATGGGTTGTTTTTTGCTTTAGGAACATTAGGTCATGCGCTTGTTATTCTTATGTATCTCTGAGTCGATTCTGACTCATGGAGATCCCACACATTACAGAGTAGAACTGCTCCATAGGGTTTCCTTGGCTGTCATCTTTATGGAAGCAGATCACCAATCTTGTTTCTTCCACGGTGTTTTGGGTAGGTTCAAACCACAACCTTTTAGTTACCAACAGAGCACAAACTGTTTGTGCCACCCAGGGAACATGACCTCAAGGTCATGCTTGGCCTCGTTTATCGTAATAATTAGGGATATGTGTTTATCTAGAATTTCCAGATTTATTGTGAGCAAACAGGGAAGTTGTGACATTTTCCCTGAGATACCCAGTGAGTTAGTTACAGAAACAAGACTAGAATGCACATATTTATGGGTTACCAAATGCTGCCCCACTCCCAAGATATTACCACAGCAACCTGTTGATAAGTGGAGCAGAACTTAGTACTTCCTGTGATAAGAAAGAACACCCCCTTGATGGAGTCTGGTAGTGTCTCAGAGGGGAAAGAGCAGAGCTGGGATATTTACTGAGACTTTGAAGTCTGGTTTAAAGTGGATCTTCCAATGGAGAAGTTGATTAGGACTAGTGAAAATCATGATATAATAATTGAGGATTGATGGACACAGCAAAGCAAAGATTTTTAGGCAATGAGTGCAAAGGGTCTTAGCTATTAAGCAATGTGTCACTAGGGTGGTGTTGGAAGTGCAGTCTGTACCAGGTGACTCTGTCAGATGGGGTGGCACCAAAGCGAACACTGGCAGGTGAATTGTGAACCCTTACAAGTGAGAAGACAATACTGAGCAGTATGTAAAGTTAACTTTTGTGACAGCCAACTCTGGTGGGGTTAGGAATAAAATGTTGTGCTAAAAGGATCGTTTAACCTTGTGGAAGGTATGACATCATGACACATCTATGCCAAGGAGAGATCACTTGTTCACTGCAAAATGCAAGATCTTTGTTTCTTCTGTATGTAAAGAACCAAGTAAATTGATTCACTTAAACAGTGACACAGTGCTAAGTGTGTAGTGAAACAATTTGCACGGAATTTTGTCCCTTAAAACTTGCTGGCTAAAGTTTTAATATTGAAAGTATACCATAAATGCAAAAATTAGATGTTACTTCACATAGTCTGTTAGTATATAAGTTAGGGTAACTCTAGATCCTGATATATGCTACCCAAATTTCAATGGCTTAGCAAAATAAAGGTTTATTTCTCACTCAAGTATCAGTCCACCTTGAGTGTTCCTGGTCAGCAGGCAATGCTCTTCCCAATGGCAGTTTAGAGATCCAGTAATTTTTCACCTTTTGGCTCCACCTTTGGAACCTTCTTTTTCCACTGGCAGAAGGGGATAAAGGAAAGTAAAGGTGAAAACATTCATTTCTTAAAAATCCCCCCTTGAAAGTGATGCATATTTCTTCCAGAAATATTATTTTAGCAAAAATGAGTTACTTGGTCATACCACATGCAAGAGGTTGGAGAGCTGGGAACTGCAGTCCCTGGCTTGAGAGCCACTTCCACACTATGACAATCCACAGTATGGAAAGGACAGCATGAATTGGTGGACAGCTAGCTGTCACTGCCACAGTGTGTCCTCTGGATATTGAATATGCACACCTTCTTCCCATACCTGGGCCATCCTCACTTTTCCCTAAAGCTTCATTCAGTTATTGCACAGGACTCAGATTTCTGAAACTCCATGTGATGTGCAGAACCATCAGGTCTGGGTATGGCTCATGGTGACCCAATAACCTGTGAAACTAAATATATGTTACCCGCCCTTTTCTCCAGTGTAATCAATGGCGCAGAGACAGTGTATGCACAGGAAGCACTCCTAATCCCAAAAGGGATAACTGAAAGGTACAGCAGACACTCCTCCATTGTGAAAATTCCATCCTCATTTGTGGGGAAAGTTTCTTGATTAGCCCCAGTTTTGCCCTCTAGAGGAACTCTCTTGGTCATTGTTCCCATGGTCTCTGATTCCATTCTCTGGAAGGTTTTCCTTGTTCACCATCCTTTAAGGTCACATCTAAAGTGGGGACTGGACAATCTTTCCTTCTTGCTTGCTTTTTCTTGGTGCAAGGTGAAGGGGCTTGAGGGTTATTTAATAGCCAGAAACTCTTTGGATGGTAGGATTATAGTTTCTTTGGTAATAAAATTCTGTCAAAAACACAATAGACTTCTGATGTATTTGCTTGTTTTTAGTTGAATGTTTCTATAGCTTCGCTCAAAGTTCTTTCTTATACACCATTATCAAGCTAGACTTATTCATTTACTTACTGGCCATCATGCCTTTTTCTCTCAGCTCAAAGGTGGCTGTCTTGAGACTGTCTAAAACCATAGACTTGGGTAGGACAATAGCATCCTTCACTTATTATTTGCTGAAAGATTGAGTCCTTCTGCTTAGGGGAGAAGTCTTAATAGCCCTTAGTTGCCAGAAGCATTTTTTTTCAGTCTTATCATCCTGTTCTTTGGGCTCTAATTTCTGGACTTTCTATTCTTTTTCACTTTTATCTGTAAAACTTTTCATACCAGACTTTTCTGCTACTTGAGTTCATATAATTTTGTAATCCCTTGTTAAATACAGGAAGGAGCAAGCCCCACACAGTGACTTTCTGGCTCTTTCCAACAACTTCCCCTAAGCCATAAACTAAATAGGCACTTTCTTGGTCTGCCTCCTAAATAATGGTGGACAATAGTTCTCCCAAATGTCTTGCCCTTGCATAACATGGGTCTTCATCTCTCCAGCTTCTGATATTCATGCTCTACCATCTGCTATTCAGTCACCAGGGGAATGCCATATATTTTATATTTTTGTTATTGTGGTACACCACTCATTCACATTCATAAGAGGATAAGTCTGAATCTGTCCCAGCTAAGTCTGCTTTCTCTATGTCACCATTCTGGACCACTTCAAACCACCTCAATCTGTTGCTCTGGGGCTCTTCTACTTGAACCCAAGTTTTTGCCCTTGTTATGATCTTTCAAATGCTTTATTGACCACAAATAACAGGTAATTTTTTGCTTGATCTTTGTGGCTTAAAAGTGTTTCATTAGCTAATACTAAGGTATTGAGTTCTCAAATATGTATAGACAAAGACTCAGTGTGTGAGCAGTACATGACTGCCCAATTCTAACTGGTTCAATTTCTTTGTGAACTGATTGGTTTTAACATCAATCACTGACATACATTTGTAAGAGGATAAGTTGCAGAAAGTATTGTTATAGTGAAATCAGATGTCATCACCTGATTTCACTATAAGAATAAAAGATAACATGTAATAAACAATAGTATTTATTTATTTTTTCTGAGTAAATATGTGAGGATGTCCAATTTAATATTAAATGACACTAACTATAAAATAAAATATCTCTATTCTTTGGTTTCAATACCCATCTGTCATATTGTCATAGGGAGCTCTGGTGGCATAGTGCCTAAGGCACTTGACTGCTAACCAGAAGGTTAGCAGTTCAAATCCACCAGCCACTCTTTGGAAGGAAGATTGGGCAATCTACTTCCGCAGTGCTACTGCCTCGGAAACCCAAGAAGGGGTCACTATGAGTCGCAGATGACTCGGCAGCACATAACAACAACAACATATTCTCATACTGTGATGGCTTGCATGTTGCTATAATGCTGGAAGTAATTTCATCAGTATTTCAAATATGGAAGGTCATCCATGGTGGACAGGTTTTGGTGGAGCTTTCAGACTAAAACAGACTAGGAAGAAAGGCCTGGTGATCTACTTCTGAAAATTGTTGTTGTTGTTGTTATGTGCCGTCGAGTTGGACCGACTCATAGTGACCCCTCAGAAGGGATCTGTCACTGATGGAGGACATAGTGTTTGGTGAATTAGAGGGTCAGTGAGGAAAGGGAGACCCTCAATGAGATGGATTGGTACAGTAGCCACAATGAACTTGAACATGCTGGCAATTGTGAAGATTATGTAAGGCTAGGTAATGCTTCATTCTGCTGTACATCAGGTCTCCATGAGTCAGAGTCAAGTGGAAGGTGTTTTGGTGGCAGTTCAAATCCACCAGCCACTCCTTGGAAGGAAGATTGGGCAATCTACTTCCGCAGTGATACTGCCTCGGAAACCCAAGAAGGGGTCGCCATGAGTCTCAGATGACTTGGCAGCACATAACAACAACAACAACATATTCTCATACTGTGATGGCTTGCATGTTGCTATAATACTGGAAGTAAAACAACAACAATCTATAGTCATTGTGGACCACAATAGGGTAAACAAAGCAGTAATATACCCACATAAAAGTCTCCAGTGTTCACACTTTAGTGAAATTTAATTCAGAAGCTAATTCAGAATGGCCAGACTTCATCTCTCATACTTTGGTCATGTTGTTAGAAGGGACCAGTCCCTGGAGAAGGATATCATGCTAGGTAAAGTGGAGGGTCAGCAAAAAAGGGGAAGACCTTTAACAACATGGATTGGCTCAGTGGTTACAATGATGGGCTCAAGCATAGCAACGATTATGAGGATGGTGCAAGACTGGGAAGTGTTTCTTTCTGTTGTACGTAGGATCACTGTGAGTCGAGACTGACTTGATGGCACCTAATAACAGCAACAACTCAGAGCCTTTGCATACTCTTATTTGGCCTTGATAGTAGAGCTTAATACTGCTCTTGGAGAACTATTTAGTTAACCATCTGATGGCCAGTCTGCTGAAATGGAATCTTTGTATAGTTCTACTTTGTAACTGCAGCCTTTGTCTACACTTATCCAGGCAAGACAGAAGGGATTGGCATGGTCAGGATAGGCTATGCTATGCTGCAGTCATGAGCAAACCTAACTCTCAATTACTTAATCTCAAAAATGTCTATTTTTCACTCATATCACAGTCTGATGTGGGTTTGGAGGCTCTCCTGCAAATGATAAATAAAGGAATCTAGACTTTTTCCATCTTGCCTTGTTGCCATTTTTAATAACTAACTTCCATGTTCGGTGTGGAAAGGGAAGGACAATTGCAGGTAATTGTATAAGGTGTTTTATGACCAAGATTGCAAGTCATATATATTATTCCTGTCCACTTCCACATGACATGCTCCCAATGTATCTATAAAGGAAGGCTGGGAAGGGCCTAGGAAGAAGAAATGCTTCACAATCATAATGTTGTTGTTGTTGTTGTTAAGTGCCGTTGAGTCGTTTCCGACTCATAGCCACCCCATGCACAGCAGAACGAAACACTGCCTGATCCCGTGCCAGCCCCACAATCCCTGCTATACTTGAGCCCATCATCGCAGCCACTGTATCAATCCAT
>NW_006921645.1:9577521-9593553 GCF_000298275.1 Orycteropus afer afer | reverse complement strand
GTTTGTGTTGTTGAAAAAAGGTGTTTGCAATGAACAAGTCGTTGGTCTTAATCATAATGGGCCTCTCTAAATGTGAGGTAAGGAGAAGAACAAGGCTGAGGGAACAGAGAGGAGAGAATAGTACATTTCAGTAGTGCAATCTGCTGGTCTGTTGGGGTTATTGGATGTTGGGCATCATGAAATAGTAGGATACTGTCTTAGTTCTAGTGCTGCTCTAATAAAAATACCACAAATGAATGGCTTTAACAAACAGGAATTTATTCTTTCACACTTTAGGAAACTAGAAGTTCAAATTCAGTGCCAGCTTTAGGGGAAAGATTGCTCTCTCTGTTGACTCTGGGGGAAGATATCTTTTCAACATCTTTGTGCCCCATGTTCCTTGGCTATCTCCATGCATCTTGACATCAATCTTCCCCTGGTCTAGGAGATTACCAGTGCAGAGACCCCAGGTCCAAAGGACACACTCTACTCCTGGCTCATCCTTCTTGGTGGTAGTATGTCTTTCTCTCTCTTCTTTTATCCCTTGTAAGATTAAAGTAACCCTTGAGTAAGAGTGTTGCATCTCTCCCTAATCTGCTTACAACTGATTGGCTGGCCATTATCAGTTCACATCATGGAGGATAATTGCATCATCATATAACTGCCAAATGACATTCTTACATAACTGCCCATGAGAATCATGGCCCAGCCAAGCTGACACATATTTTTGCAGATAAAAAACTCAATCCATGACAGACATCCCAAAGTTTTCATCCTAAGCTTCTGGAAGAAAGGTAGGGAACTTCCTTTGACTGGAGTGGAATAGAGACAGAGAGTCTGTTGCATATAAACACTTACTCGTGCTCACTCCATTTCTCTTTTTACCCCAGTGTGAGAAATTGGCCTTTTACACGCTGACACCATTCTGAATCTTCAAAGTGGCAACCTCAAAACCATGAAGAATGTACAGCTAGATTCTACTGGCTTGCTGGACTTTGCTTTGCCCATAGCATGCACCATGTTAAGATTTCCCTCTGCTTCCTTTGGGTAATTTAGTGTCCTTGTGTCCTATTCTTACTCCCTTTTAGTTACTAGAAGTTTCACTAAAGCTGTCAGGCTATTATTACTGAGCTTAAGTTTTCTAGTATAATTGCACTATTGAACCAGGATTCACCAATCTGTCATTATATGGCTGAGAATATAAAATCTTTTCTCCTTGAAAGCACCAAAACAAAACTTACCACCATGAAGTCAGTTCTCATAGTGACCCTATAGTGCAGAGCAGAACTGCCCCATAGGGTTTTCAATGCTGTAAATCTTTATTGAAGCAGGCTGCCTAATCTTTCTCCCATGGAGCGGCTGGAGCTGTTGATGGGTTTGAACTGATGACCTTTTTGTTAGCAGCTGAATGCCTTAACCACTGTGCCATCAGAGCAACTTTTCCTTGATAAGAGGTATGAATTAATGGCTAATAAAATACATTCTTGCTAAATAGTTTGGTATTTCCTCAAAAAGTTAAACATGGAGCTACCATATGACCCAGCAATTCCACTCCTGGGTCTATATCCAAGGCATTTGAAAGCAGTGACTCAAACAAACACATGTACACCATTATTCCTGGCAATATGCTTCACAACAGCCAAGAAGTGATAACAACCCAAATGTCCATCAACAGATGAAGGATAAACAAAATGTGGTACGTATATACAGTGGAATATTACTCTGCCATTAAGAGAAATGAAGTCCTGATATATGCCAGAACATAGATAAATCTGGAAAACATTATGCTGAGTGAAGTAAATCAATCATAAAAGGACAAATATTACATCATCTCACTTATGAGATACCTAGAAAAGGCAAATGGATAGAGAGCAGAGTTTAATAGTGGTCAACAAGGGCAGAAGGGAGAAGGGAAGCGGGGGAGGGGGTGGGCATTGTTTAGGAAGTATTGAGTTTCTGTTTATGGTGATTGAAAATTTGGCAACTGATATTAGTGATAGTTGCACAACATGGTTGATATAATTGGTCCCACTGAAATATACACATGAAAAATGTTGAATGGGAAAATATTTTATCTATATTTTCAACAATAAACAACAGCAACAACAACAAACCTCCCATGTTCTTGGTTATTTTCCAAGGTGAGTGCATTGCAGTTTAAGTGGAAATGGGGCTCTTTGGTCAGATAGACTTGAGTCTTTCTGGTAACTAAAAGGATAATATTAGCCCTTGTTTTCTAACATCCAAACATCTGTGGCCACCACTCATCTGTCAGTTTGCTGTACTGAGGTGGTTTGCATGTTGCAATGATGCTAGAATTGTTGCCATAGGTATTTCAGATACCAGCTGGGTCACCCATGATGGATAGATTTCAGTGGACTTCCAGACTAAGACTAGGAAGAAAAGCCTGGTGATCTACTTCTGAAAGTAGCCAATGAAAATCTTATGGATCTTATGTTTTCAGTGATAACTAACAACAAGAAAACACCTGTGGAGCCAGAGAGGTGATTCTCTTACACATAATAAAATAGATATAGTTTTATTAGGGTTGGTTCTGCCAGGATTGCTTGTGGGGACAAGACATAAAGGAGATGAAATGAATCACCTGCTGATGACCTGGATGCTTCTGAAATATCTTCTCAAAGGTCTTCAGCCAGGTCCTCTATTGATTTTTCCACTTAGAGGGTCTTTATCGTCTCCAACAAACCTAACTACATCCGGGACCTATGTTGTCCAGCAATAACACTACTTATAAGTCTTGTTTCTCATTCAAATTTTTGTGCATCTTGCACTCTGAGCACACCGTGTCCCTGTTGCTTCCTCTTTGCCTCTGCCTCTATCCACATCTTGTGCATATTTTAGGACTCTGTCATGGGCCAAGACCTCTGCGAATCCCCTCTGACTTTCCCAATTGGACATAACTTCCCTTTCTCTGACTCCCTTGGCTCCTCACCTCTGTCTCTGATAGCTCTTGCAGTGCTCTTTTGAATATTGGTTACTCATGTTCAGGGCTAGTCCCCTACAGGGACTGTAGACCTTCAAATGTGAGGGGCTGTCCTCAGTCATGATAGGTTGGTGCTCAGGAACTGTTTACTGTAAGGATGCAGGACTATATGGATTCTTATATGTCCTCTAAGGACATCAGGGAGAGTATTATTATTCCATGTTATTGATAGGAAAACTAAGAAATAAGAAAGATAGAAAGTGTTTTGCTAAAGCTCATGAGGCTTCATCAATGGCAGAGTCTGAGAAAGAAGGCATATATCTTAATTTCCAGTTGCCATTTTTTTACTATATCTATTTTATTATGTGTGGTCATTATTTAGTGTGATAAATGAGCTGAAGAAACCATAGAATTTGTAAGAGTTACATGTATAGAATCTGTGAGAATAAAATCTCTCACCTATAGTTGTTATTAGGAGCTCTGGTGGTGTAGTGCCTAAGGCATTTGACTGCTAACCAGAGGCTAGCAGTTCAAACCCACCAGCCACTCCTCGGAAGGAAGGCTGGGCAATCTATTTCCATAGTGATACTGCCTTGGAAACCCAAGGAGGGGTCTCTATGAGTCGGGTCAGACTCGATGGTGCATAACAACAACAACAAGATGGCAACTGGTTTTTGTAATCTATGTACTAGGAGTTGTACTATATCCTTTATGTGTGCTATTTTTCTATATGCACAGTCACTTTTTTTCTGGAAAGTATATAGATATTTTACCTTTATATTTCATATTAAAAAATTTCCAGAACTTTAGCATCTCCTATGGGTGTTATGAAACCCTTTTGAGGTAGACAAGACAGATAATGTCATTTCCATTCATAAACTGAGGAAATGGAGGCTAATTGGTCATCCAAGGTTGTGGAGCTAATCAGCAGCTAATTTGAGGCTATTGTCTATGATTCCACAAAGCCCAGGGCTCTTCTCATAATGTCCTGAGAACCCAGGGCAGGTGACATTTGAGAAAGAACTCTGACTTTGACCTTTGAGCCAATTACTAAAATTTGTAATTATTGAACTTTATGAGGGGATAGATTTTCACTTCTTTAGCCCTCTTCCCTTCTAATCAGCCTTCTGATAGCAGGTGCAGGGGTCAGCTTGCCCTTTTTTGACTCACCCTTGAGGGTCAGCCCAGTGTATGTGTGTAACATCCAGCGGATGGAGTAGATCCCATTTCTGGCAATCTTGACTTCAGTTTTCTGGTCCTTCCTTGAGGCCTTCAGATCGTGGCAGAGAAGGAAAGAAGAAAGTGATTTAAGAGGGAGAAATGAGAAAGGAAGCAGGGAGAAAAGGGAAGGAGAAAAGGCTGGCTTGATATAAGGCAGGGAAGCCCACAAAAGTGAGCTTCTCCTCCCATATGCTCCTACACTAAGATGACCTGAGTCCCAACACCAGTCATGGGCAGGAGGCATCTATACTGAATCCAGTAAAAGCAACAGCTTAATAACTATCATTAATTCCAGCTTATAATAGGTCAGAGAACATGCTAAGCTCCTTACATTCAGTTCCTCATTTAATCTTCACAATTAATCCCCTGAAGTAGATATTGTTGTTTTTCCATTTTTCAGACAAAGAAACTGAGGGTAGCTGGTTAAATAAGTTGTCTGTGTTTATACATTTAATAGTGGTAGAGTTTAGGCTCAGATTCACCTGTTTGACCCTTAAACCATTATACCACAAGCTTTTGCTCAAGCATAGTATCTTGGAGAAGCACTATGGCAGATTTTGTTTATGTTGTTGGTGCTGGTAGATGCTGTTGAGTCATCTCTGCTCATAGTGACCCTATGCACAGCAGAATGAAACACTGCCCAGTCCCGTGCCAGCCTCATGATCCTTGCTATACCTGAGCCAATTGTTTCAGCCAGTGTCATTCCATCTCATTGAGGGCCTTCCCCTTCTTCGTTGACCCTCTACTTTACCAAGCATGATATCCTTCTCCAGGGAAGTGTTCCTCCTGACAACATGACCAAAGTAGGTGAGACAAAGTCATTCTCACTTTTAAGGAGCATTCTGGCTGCCCTTCTTCCAGGACTGATTTATTAGTTCTTTTAGCAGTCCACAATGCTCTCAGTATTCTTCGCTAACATCACAACTCAAAAGCATCATCCCTTCTTTGGTCTTCCTTATTCATTGTCCAGCTCTCACATTCATATAAGGCAAATGAAAATACTATGGTTTGAGTTAGGTACACCTTAGTCTTCAAGGAGACATTTTTGCTCTTCAGCACTTGAAAGAGGTCTTTTGCGGCAGATCTCCCCAATGCAATATGTTGTCTGATGTCATGACTGCCACTTCCAGGGGTGTTAATTGTAGGACCAAGTAATATGAAGTCTTTGACAACTTCAGTCTTTTTTCCATCCATCATGAAGCTGTCTATTGGACCAGTTGTGAGGGTAGTCTTAGTGTCTAAGACATTCTGGTTAGCAAACCTGGAAGGCTGATAGTTCAAACCTACCAGCCGCTCCTTGGAAGGAAGGTTGGGCAATCTACTTCCATAGTGATACCACCTCAGAAACCCAAGGAGGGGTTGCTGTGAGTTGGATCCAACTTAACGGCAGCGAGTTTTTTAGTTTTATATTGAGGTGTAATCTATGGCAAACAACAACAACAACAATCTATACTGTAGACTGCAATCTTTAATCTTCATCAGTAAAGTGATGAAGATTGAAGTGCTTCAAGTCATCCTTACTTTCAGCAAGCAAAGTTGTGTCATCTGCATATCTCAGGTTGTTAATGAGTCTTCCTCCAATCCTGATGCCATGTTCTTCTTCATATAATCCAGCTTCTCAGATTATTTGCTCAGCATACAAATTGAATAAGTATGGTTAAAGGATACAACCCTCACACTCCCTTCCTGATTTTAAACCATGCAGTATCCCCTTGTTCTGTTTGAATGACAGCTGCTGGGCTAAGTACAGGTTCCTGATGAGCACAATCAAGTATTTTGGAATTCCCATTCTTCTCAATGTTATCCACAATTTGTTATGATGCACACAGTTGAATGCTTTAGTATACTCAATAAAACATAAGTAAACATCTTTCTGGTATTCTTTGCTTTCAGCTAAGATCCATCTGACACCAGCAATGATACCTCTCATTCCATATCCTCTTCTGAATCCAGATTGCATTTCTGGAAGCTCTGTGTCAATATAATGATGCAACCATTTTTGAATTATCTTCAGTAAGATTTTCTTGCGTGTGATATTAATGATATTGTTTGATAATTTCCACATTCTGTGGCACCACCTTTCTTTGAGATGGGTACAAATATGGATTTCTTCCAGTCAGTTGGCCAGGTAGGTGTCTTCCAAATCTCTTGGCATAGCTGAGTGAGTGCTTCCAATGTGGCATCCATTTATTGAACCATCTCAATGGGTATTCTGTCAATTCCTGGAGTCTTCTTTGTTCTTAACAATTCTTTCAGTGCAGCTTCAACTTCTTCCTTCAATACCTTTGGTTCTTGATCACATGCCACCTCCTGGAATGGATGAACATTGACCAATTCTTTTGGTACAGAGACTGTGTATTCCTTCCATCTTCTTTTGATGTTTTCTCTATCATTCACTATTTTTCCCATAGAATCTTTCAATATTGCAACTCAAGGCTTAAATTTATTCTGCAGTCCTTTCAGCTTGAGAAATTCTGAGAGTGTTCTTCCCTTTTGGTTTTCTAACTCCAGGTCTTCGCTCATTTCATTATAGTAATGGGCTTTGTCTGCTCAAGCTGCTCTTAGAAATCTTCTGTTCAGCCCTTTTATTTTGTCATTTCTTCCATATGCTTTAGCTACGCTCCATTCAAGGGCAAATTTCAGAGTCTCTTCTGACATCCATTTTGATCTGTTTTCATTTCTTGTCTTTTTAATGACCTGTTGTTTTCTTCATGGATGATCTTCTTGATGTCATCTCACAATTCTTCTGTTTTTTGGTCATTGGTGTTCAATGCATCAAATCTATTCTTTAAATGGTCTCTAAATTCAGGAGGGATATATTCAAGTTCATATTTTGTCTCTATTGGACTTGTTTTAATTGTCTTCAACTTCAGTTTGAATTTGCATATGAGCAGTTGATACTTTGTTCCACAATCAGCTCCTGGCCTTGTTTTGGCCAAAGATATGAACTTCTCCATTGGCTCTTGCCACAGATGTAGTCAATCTGATTTCTGTGTATTCCATTTGGTGAAGTCCACGTGTATAGTCATTACTTATGTTGTTGAAAAAAGGTATTTGCAATGAATGTCATTGGTCTTGCAAAATTCTATCATGTGATCTCCAGTGTTATTTCTATCACCAAGGCCATATTTTCCAACTACTGGTAACTCTTCTTTGTTTCCAACTTTTGCATTCCAGTCATCAGTGATAATTAACATGTCTTTATTGTATGCTTGGTCAATTTCAGACTGCAGAAGTTGGTAGAAATCTTCAATTTCCTCATCTTTGGCTTTGGTGATTGGTGCATAGATTTCAATAATAGTAATATTAACTGGTCTTCCTTGTAGGAGTATAGATATTATTCTATCCCTGACAGCATTGTACTTCAGGATAGATTTTCAAATATTCTTTAGGATGATGAATGCCACCATTCCTCTTCAATTTGTCATTCCCAGCATAGTAGGTCATATGGCTGTCTGATTAAAAATGCCCCAAACCAGTCCATTTCAGCTCACTAATGCCTAGGATATTGATCTTTAAGCATTCCATTTCATTTTTGACAACTTCCAATTCTCCTAGATTCATACTTCATACATTTCATGTTCTGATTACTAATGTATGTTTGTAGCGTTTCTACTCATTTTGGTTCATGCCACATCAGCCAATAGAGGTCCTGGAAACTTTACTCCATCCATATCATCAAGGTTATCTCTATTCTGAAGAGGCAACTCTTCCCTAGTCATATTTTGAGTGCCTCTGACCTGATGGGCTTATCTTCCAACACTAAGTCAGACAATGTTTCAAGGCTATTCATAAAGTTTTCAGAAATACATCAAACAGTATTTCACTTTCATTCATAAGGTTTTCACAGACCAATTCTTTGAGAAATGGATGGCTTCTTTCTTCTTCTGAGTCTGTCTTAGACTGGTAGCTCTGCTGAAACCTGTCCAGCATGGGTAACCCTGCTGGCATTTTGAAACACTGGTGACATAGCCTCCAGCCACACAGCAACATGCAAGCTACCACAAGCTGACAAGCTGACAGACAAGTTCATCTGCCTTAGTGGTTCCTAACCACTCTGCTCACTTCTGAGCCACACACCCACCTATCCAGAGCCTGGCCTTGTTTATAGTTAATTGAAAAATTGCCTTATGCCATCTTCATTTTAGGCTGTGTAGGAGGTAAACCTATCTTGGAGGTAAGCTTTGGTGCCTGGTGGGCTGAGGGTACCCAGGTCAGGGTTGGTGTTTGGTGACTCCAAAACAGCAAGGTGGCACTAAAGGGTCTATACTGTCTTGCTTTATGAGCAGTAGCAGTCACACTTCAGCACAGTCTCTCTGCTGGAGGCTGGGGGACACTAGGGGCTATCTAAGAGAGGGGATGAGTTGGAGGGTGCTTTATCTGCCAAGCCTCTGAAGCACAGCTTGGCCATACTGAGCAGCAGGCATCTCAGTAGGAGAGTCTAAATCCTCTTCCATAGGTTAAAAGGCTCTGCTCTAAATTTATATATTGGATGAGGGACTTAGTGGCTGCAGCTTCTCTAGATTTTATTGGCTGTAATGTGGGCAAGTTATATATACTTATATACACACAGTGATTTTTATCAAATTCATTCAAAAGGAAAGAAGTGAGGACATGACGGGTTTTGTTCTATGAAAGTCTAGGAAACTTCTCTCTGAAGTTCAGTTCCCTAGATGCAGACTCTGAAGAGATTTGTTGTGGAGGAGATTTATTGGAGAATGCCCTCATGCATTAGTTATCTATTGCTGGAAAACAAATCATCCCCAAAGTTAGTGGCTTAAAACAACAAACATTTATTACCTCACAGTTTCTGAGAGTCAAAAATCTGAGGGTGGGTTGGCTGGGTGCCTCTGGTTCAAGGTCTCTGGGGAGGTTGTAGTCAGGATATCAGTGGGGATGTGGTCTCCTCTAAGGACTGGATTTTGGGAAAGGATCCTTTGCAAGCTTGTTCATGTGGTTGCTAGTAGGGTTTGGTTCTTCACCAACTGGGCTTCTCCATAGGCTTCCTGAATGTCCTCATTATGTGGAGTTGGTGACCTGAGAGTAAGCCAAAGGCCTTCCAAGATGGAAGCCATAGATTTTATAACCTTATCTCAGAAATGACATCCCATTATTTCATCTATATCCTGTCAGTTAGAATGAATTGATAAATCCAACTTACACTCAAGGGAGGGGATTGCACAGGAACATGTATACCATAGCTGCAGCTCACTGAGGGACCATCTTAGAAGTTTCCTACTCCACCATTGGAACAATGTCTATAATGAAGTGAGGGAAGCATGATTGGGTAGAAGCAGAAGTTGAACTGCAATGCAATTGCTACAAAGCAATTGGTCCTATGGCAAACTCTGGAACTGAGCTGGCCTTGCAGCATTCCTCTTAATTGAGACAAGGGGATTTTTTTTTTTTTTTCAAACTTTTTCACCCCTTGGAAGGAGTGCAACCTTGGGTAATACCTGAGAGAGTGTTGGTTTGGAGCCCTTGCAGCAGAGAGAGTGAGTGTCTTGTTTCTGAAAGTGAGTATGGCCAGCTTGCCATACCATGCATAATTTAGACCCCTGTGCTTTTTTGTAGTAAATTCACTAAATCAGGGAACAGTTTCTCCAGAATTCTTGTTGGTCCCTTTTTCTGGGGAAGCTTACAAGAGGAAGGTTGAACTATAGCCCCTGGTGCTATAGATGATCTTCAGACAGTGACTGATGCTCATCATCTTCCTCTACTTCTGGATTCACCTCACCCTCAGCTATCATCTCTGTTCATCTAGATGATTTAATTACCTATAATGTAGGCTAAGTTTAAATCTGAGTCCCTGGTCAACATGTCCTTCTTAGGCTATGAATACTGCCTTGTCCATTTACCATTAAAATTGAGCAAGGGAGTACCAAGAGATGCCCCAGTGAATCACCAATGACAACCATTTTCCTCCCTACTCCATTGTATAACAGAAGCCCTATATCTTCCTGAGGATATGAGTCAGTTGCCCCTGGCAATATTATTACTTTTTTTCTTGCTTGTTGGTCCCTTGACACAAGTAACTATTCAGTCAGTATGGCATAAAGTTCAATGCGAGTCTTATTTTTCCCATGATGGAAGTATGTTCCTTTGGAACCAGGTTCTCTAGACCAACAACCTAAAGTTGTAGGGATGAAAATCACAAATTCCCCTAGTGGGTGACTTGGAGGGATGGTAAATAGAGTCATTCCTACTTCCACTTCTTGGTTATCAGGCTTCTATGTTCTACTTATTGGGGACACAATATCAAATAATTGTCACTGACTTGAGTGAATGATAAGCCCCAACATGTCAGGATATCATTCCAAGCTGTGTTTGAATTAGACTTTCAAATGGCTGCTCCGTCACTCTACCAGGCTGGAAACCTCTGAATCTTGTGTTGTGTGGTAAAACAGCAGACAGTTGACCTTCTGGTTTCAAGCCCAGGCCATAACTTCTTTGCTGGAGAGTGGATCTCTTAGTCCAGGTTTTTTTTTTTTTTTTTCTTTGTTTTTACTATTTTATTTTAAATTATGCTTTGGGTGCAAATTTACAAAGCAGATTTGTTTTACATTCCACAGTTCATGCACATTCGATTACCACAGCTCCAATGACAATCCCCAACCATAAGAAACTCTCCTGCCCTCTCCCCCCCTGTGACTACTCCCTCCCTGCCCTCCCTATGGCCTTCTTCTCTATGCATTCCTGTCTGTCCAGCTTTCCCTCTATGTGAATACTACCTCTCTGATGTCTCATGTTTGACTGATTTAAGGGGTGCATCTCAGTCCAGGTTTTTTTGATGAAAGATCTCATGTCAATGGATCAAATACCCTATAATTCCTCACTGCTGGCCAAGAATCTCTGGGCAGGAAAAGAAAACATATACTTGGAGTATACATTTTCATAATCAAGAGAATAGAAACAAAGGTAACAGTGTATGAATGATTACAACAAACATTTGTAAAGTGGGAAGTGAATGAAGTGGTAGCTAATTTAACTGAGTAGAGAAAGTTAAAACCTAAGTATCTTTAGAGGGTGATATCAATGAGAGTTGGAGACTATTCAACGACACCTAATAGTAACAACCAATGAGAGCTGAACCAAGTTTACTCTTCTGCAAAAGGGGATTAGGGTTTGGAGATGAAGGGCCTCAGGAGAGGCCACGGTGATGTATGGCAAATAGTTATATATGAAGGTGTTAGAGCCCTGGTACCATTATCCACTTTTCACAATCATGACATACTACCTGGCTTAGCAGCAGATGTGACAGAAACATTTCTGAGCTTTATTCACAGAGAGATCAGCTTAGTAGGGTACAAGATTAGTACATGTAATACATGTACATGTATTATTTTGATACAAATAAGCATTCATTAAACATAATAAATAATGTCAATAATTTCAAAGTTACAAAATTACTGACTATTGATTTAATAAAAAAAAATGTATGCATACATTATAAGAGAAGAATTGAGCGTATGATGGTATAAGAGCCTACATCCTTATTCAGCATAAATAGGAAGTCAGTGTACAATATCAGAAGGAAGAAGTAGAAGAGATGGGAGTGGTTGCCACTTGCATCAGGACTAGAGGATAATTACAGAGCAGAAGGAGACTGCTGTCTCCCTTTTAAGTGTTGGTTCTACATGAGTTTTTATCTAATTCTTCTTTTTCTTTTTTATTGTTGAGGTAAATTTCACATAAGGAGCCCTGGTGACACAGTGATTAAGTGCTGGGCTGCTAATCAAAAAGTTGGCAGTTTGAATCCACCAGCTGCTCTAAGGGAGAAAGATGAGACAGTCTGCTTCTGGAAAGATTACAGACTTGGAAAACTTATAAGGCAGTTCTACCCTGTCCTACAGGTACACTGTGAGTTGAAATTGACTTGATGGCTCACAACAACAACAAACTTCATATAATATAAAACAAATAATTTTAAAGTGAACAATTCAATGGCATTCAGTACATTTACAATGTTACACAACCTTCATGTGGCTCCAAAACATTTCTGTCACCTCCATAGCGGACCAAGTACCTACTCCACATCCACCCTCCACCCAGTCCCTGGAAATCACTAATCTGCTCTGTCTCTATAGATTTATCTATTCTGGGTATTTAAAATAAATACAATCCTACAATATGTGACCTTTTTGTCTCATCTCTTTCACTTAGAATAATGTTTTTGTCCCCCAAGTGAAAAGGTTGTCTCTACTCTGAGGAGTCACTGTAGCATGTATCAGCACTCCATTCCTTTTCATGGCTGAATAATATTCCATTTTATGGATGTATCACATTTCATTTATACATTCATCAGTTGATTGGGATTTTGGTTATTTCCAAGTTTTTCCTGTTGCAGAATGCTGCTATGAACATTTATGTACAAATATTTGATTGAAAATCTGTTTTTAATTCTTTTGAGTTTATACCTTGGAGTAGAATTGCTAAGTTTTATGTTAATTCTAGCCAATTGGGTGTGGCTCCTTATTAAGACTGGGGCCTGAGGTAGGTGGGTTTGGAGCTCGGGGGCTGCTTTTTGCTTGGGTGGCTCTATATTAAGACTGGGGCCTGAGATAGGCAGGCCTGGGGCTTGGAGGCTGCTTTACAATTGGGTGTGGCTCTTTTTTAAGTCCAGGGCTTGAGGTAGGCAGGCCCAGGGCTTAGGGGCTGCTTTTCACTTGGGGGCAGCTGTTTATTAAGGCCAGGGCCTGAGGTAAGTGAGCCTGGGGCTTGGGGGTTGCTTTTTGCTCGGGGTTGGCTCCTTATTAAGGCTGGGGTCTGAGATAGGTGGGCCTGGGGCTTGAAAGCTGCTTTTCACTTGGGGGGCAGTTGTATTTTAAGGCCTGGGCCCAAGGTGGGTGGGCCGGGGCTCGAGGGCTGCTTTTCACTTGGGGGTGGCTCTATTAGGCTGGGCCTGAGGTAAGTGGGTTTGGGGCTTGGAGGCTGCTTGGGGTAGCTTTATTTTAAGGCCATTGCCTGAAGTAGGCAGGTGCAGAGGGGTTAGGAACAACTAAGGGAGACAAACTTGTCTCTCAGTTTGCCATCCTGTGGTGGCTTACATGTTGCTGTGAGGCTATGCCACCATATTGCAAAATGCCATCAGGGTTACCCATGGTGGACAGGTTTCAGCAGAGCTCCCGGGGAAAGAAGGAAAAGGCCATCCACTTCTCAAACAGTGAAAACCTTAGGAATAGCAGTGAAACACTATCTGGTATATTACTGAAAAACTTATGATTAGCCCTGAATCATTATTCAATATAGTGCCAGAAGATGAGCCCATCAAATTGGAAGGCACTCAAAATTTGACTGAGGAGGAGCTGACTTCTCAGAGTAGAGACAACCTTAATGATATGAATAGAGTAGAGCTTTTGGGACCTCCATTTGCTGATGTGACACGACTCAAAATGAGTAGAAAGAACTACAGACATCCATTAATAATCAGAACATGGAATGTGCAAAGAATGAATCTAGGAAAATTAGAAGTTGTCAAAAATGAAATGGAACACACAAAGACTGATATTCTAGGCATTAGTGAGCTGAAATGAATGGACTGTTTTTGGCCATTTTGAATCAGACAACCATATGATCTACTATGCTGGAAATGACAAATTGAAGAAGATAGTATGGTGTTCACAAAGACTGTTTCAAGATCTGTCTTGAAGTACAATGCAGTCAGTGATAGGATAATATCCATACACCTACAAGGAAGACCAGTTAATACTACTATTATTCTAACCTATGTACCAACCACCAAAGCAAAAGGTGAGGAAATTGAAGATTTCTACCAACTTCTGCAGTCTGAAATTGACCAAACATGCAATCAAGATATGTTAACTATCACTGATGACTGGAATGCAAAAGTTGGAAGAAAGAAGAGTTACTGGTAGTTGGAAAATATGGCCTTGGTGATAGAAATAACACTGGAGATCGCATGATAGAACTTTGGAAGACCAATGACTTATTCATTGAAAATACCCCTTTTCAACAACATAAGTGATGACTATACATATGGACTTCACCAGATGGAATACATAGGATCAAATTGACTACACCTGTGGCAAGAGCCAATGAAGAAGTTCATATCTTTGGCCAAAACAAGGCCAGGAGCTGATTGTGGAACAAAGTATCAACTGCTCATATGCAAATTCAAGCTGAAGCTGAAGACAATTAAAACAAGTCCACAAGAGCTAAAATATGACCTTGAATATATACCTCCTGAATTTAGAGACCATTTGAAAAATAGATTTGATGCATTGAACACCAATGACCGAAAACCAGAGGAATTGTGAGATGACATCAAGAACATCATCCATGAAGAAAGCAAAAGGTCATTAAAAAGACAAGAAATGAAAACAGACCAAAATGGATGTCAGAAGAGACTCTGAAACTTGCCCTTGAAAGGAGAGCAACTGAAGCAAATGGAAGAAATGACAAGATAAAGAGCTGAAAGAAGATTTCAAAGAGCAGCTTGAGCAGACAAAGCCCATTACTATAATGAAATGTGCAAAGACCTGGAGTTAGAAAACCAAAAACGAAGAACATACTCAGCATGTCTCAAGCTGAAAGAACTGAGACAAAAATTTAAGCCTTGAGTTGCAATATTGAAAGATTCTATGGGCAAAATATTGAATGATGCAGGAAGCATCAAAAGAAGATGGGAGGGATACACAGAGTCACTGTTCCAAAAAGAATTGGTTGATGTCCATCCATTTCAGGAGGTGGCATATGCTCAAGAATCAATGGTACTGAAGGAAGAAGTCAAAGCTGCACTGAAGCAACTGGTGAAGAACAAGGCTCCAGGAATTGACAGAATATACCCTGAGATGTTTCAACAAATGGATGACCCCCTGAAGGCACTCATTTGATTATGCGATAGATTTGGAAGACAACTACCTAGCCAACTGACTGGAAGAGATCCATATTTGTACCCATTCCAAAGAAAGGTGATCCCACAGAATGTGGAAATTATCAAACAATATCATTAATATCACATGGAAGTAAAATCATACCGAAGATAATTAAAAAATGGATGTGGCAGTATATTGACAGAAAACTTCCAGAAATGCAAGATGGATGCAGAAGAGGACATGGAACAAGGGATATCATTGCTGATGTCAAATGGGTCTTAGCTGAAAACAAATAATACCAGAAAGATGTTTACTTATTCTTTATTGACTATGCAAAAGCATTTGATTGTGTGGATCATAACAAATTATGGATAACATTGAGAAGAATGGGAATTCCAGAACATTTCATTGTACTCATGGGGAACCTGTATGTAGATCAAGAGGCTGTCATTCGAACAGAACAAGGGGATACTGCGTGGTTCAAAATCAAGAATGGAATGTGTCAAGGTTGTATCCTTTCACCATACTTATTCAATTTGTATTCTGAGCAAATAATCCAAGAAGCTGGATTATATGAAGAAGAACATGGCATCAGGATTGGAGTAAGACTCATTAACAATCTAAGATATGCAGATGACACAACTTTGCTTGCTGAAAGTGAAGATGATTTGAAGCACTTACTGATGAAGATTAAAGACTGCATTCTGCAGTATGGATTACATCTCAGTATAAAGAAAGTAAAACTCCTCAAAACAGGTCCAATAAACAGCATCATGGTAGATGGAGAAACGATTGAAGCTGTCAAGGATTTCATATTACTTGGTTTTATAATCATCATCAATGGAAGCAGCAGTCAAAGTATTAGATGACATATTGCATTGGGCAAATCTGCTGCAAAAGACCTCTTTCAAGTGCTAAAGAGCAAAGATGTCTCCTTTAAGACTAAGGTGCTCCTATCCCAAGCCATGGTATTTTTATTCACCTTTTATGCATGTGAGAACTGGACAATAAAAAAGGAAGACTGAAGAAGAGTTGATATTTTTGAGTTGTGGT
>NW_006921645.1:9538151-9572941 GCF_000298275.1 Orycteropus afer afer | reverse complement strand
TTTTTTTTTTTTTTTCCCAAGGCCAATAGGCGAATATTGACTGCTGCTGCAAGTCTCTTGTAAGAACTCACCAGATTAGGTCAGGCCCACCTAGGATAATCTTTCTTTTGATTAACTCAAAATCAATATAGTAACATATCTACTAAATTGGAGTAATATCCAATTGGAGAGATTGGAGTGATACCCCGTTATGAGAGTGATATCTTGCCACACTCAAGGGCAAGAGATGATACAGGATTTATACACCAGGGATTAGGAATCTAGGGACAATTTGACAATTCTGCCTGCACTGAATTTTGATGCTTTGTATACTATAAACCAATAACTTTAAGTGTGTGATGAGATTATCTACACAAACTATAGATAGTAAATCATATAGTAGGGAGGGGAATTAAATTCCTATATGAATTTAAAATTTAGGTTTTAATAAAATTGAGTTTATGGAAATTTATGTCTATTAGCTTATTTATAAACTCTCATTTTATTGAAGTAATGCAGGTAAATAGTTAAAGTAAAACTCATATGGAACTAACCCTTAAGAGGAATAAAATTGCACCTCTTCTGCTGTACCTCTCTCATTCCTCCAGTCCCCAGTCCCCCAACCACTGGCTAATTTCTCCCTTATATCCTCATCACAAAGAGTCCTAGTGATGCAGTGGTTAAGTACTCAGCTGCTAACCAAAAGGTCAGGACTTAAACCAGACAGTTTCTTTGCTTATGTAAATGCTATAGACTTAGACAGCCTATTGGACTCTTCAACTCTGTCCTATAAGGTCACTATGAGTTGGAATTAACCTAAAGGCAATGGACTGAAGGATTTTTTTTTTTTTAATTTTCATCACTGTTTATAGTCCTGATGGATTTGTATCCTGGCTTCCCCCAAAGACAACTTGCACTTCCCTGATTTCACATTTTGCCCAGGCCGTTCTCCTCCCTGGCATTCTCTGCCTGCTTCTCCCTATTTGTCAGCTGTCTGAGTGTCCCATGTGATCCTGCTCTACTTACCTATCTCTCTTCCTCCAGGCAGACCCCTTTGACTGCTTTCACTCTTGGAGCTCCTCCTGCCCAAGGAGCTTCTCTGGACTGGGTAAAGGCCCTTATTTTCTTTAGTTTCATGCCCTTAGGCATATTTTCAGGTTTGGGGTTCTATTTTCTCTGAATCTTTCATTGCATGACCACTCAATAGATTATTTATCAACTGAGTAAATGAATAAAACTTCCCCAAAGGCACTGGCAGCAGATATTCATTATATCATTTATTTATTAATGATATTCATTAATATAATTTATTTGTTAATTGTATTTATAGTCAATAGATATCTCTAAGCATCTGCTATATGCTTGACAACATGTCTTCAATTGAGGGAGTCTTTTGTACAGTGGGGTCCTCATGAGAGCACTTTTGTGGAGGGTAAAGTATACAACATGTGCTCATTGAGTATTCTATCGAGTTGCTGAGTAGAGAAGACTCTGCTATTAGAGTTTATTGAATGTACTTTTACAGGCTTGGAGTTCCTTGTAGATACTTGCTTTAACTCATTCTCAGAATAGGACATTTTTGAACAAATGGGCATTGGGAGGTGCTGACAGCTGTCTGTTTGAACCATTTTGGGGCAATTGTTGGGTCTAAGGAGCTGCATCAGTGATGGTGTCTGTGGAGTGGGTTTGGGGTCAGTCAGTGGATAAGGCCCAGAAGACTGACTCATCTGATAGAGTGAGCATAACTCTAGGACCCCCAACTCTGCCTGTACTCCAGACCCTGCCAGCTTTCATGAGACATCTCATGGTGCTGAACCATCATTTAAATTGGGACATGGAGTTGCTCTTAGGGGAAGACCATGGTGACTCTTGCCCAACTTCTCCCAAGAAGCTGAGCCAGGTATGAAAGAAAGGCCCAGATACATAGAAAAGAAAGGAATGAGACAGAAGTTGGGAGTGCACTGAGAGAGAGAGTGAGGGAGATGTAACTAAATGGATGCTACTGCTGAGAGATTGCCAGGGAGGGGAAAAGAGACTTTTATTTATACATTGTTTTAAAATACCATTGAAGTGCATTTTATATTTTCATTTTCCATCTTGATGAAAATTTTGTTATTTTTACACTGTCACAGAACAAATAGAATTGTGACTTAGAAATGACAATGTATATAGCTATTTTGATGTGCTTTTGACAGTTCTATCACATATCTGACAGGCATTGTTTCTTTCTCCCCTGGGAAATCAGGAAGGGGAGACACAGCCCCAGATTCCCTGCTTGTGCTCAGGGCTGGGTCTATGTGAGAAGCTTCATCAAGTGATAAGGAAACTTCTGACAAACCTTTCCAAGATCTCGGGGAACCCTGGGAATGGGGACAGGGTTCCTAAGAAAGGATGAGGCAGGGAGTGAGTAGAGGTATGAATGGGATCCTGTGGATCATGGAGTGGTCAGCATCTATCTCTCAGAAGAAATCCAGATCTGACTCTGGAAAGTCACAGTAGTGAGGAGATGAGAGGGAACATGTGAGCTGAGCCAGAGGTGGCAGTGGCAACCTCTGCTTGGAGATGTGGGATGAGGAAGCTGGCAGTGAACAAACTAGTTCTATGGCTCCAGAGCTCTCTGGAGAATAGGCACATTGAAGCTGGAACCTCTGCTGTGTGGCTAGAAATATCCTTGGGCCTGGGTTTCTCTTGTTTTCTGTGGAGTGAGCAAGGATGAGGCTTAGGCTGGTGGGGGTAGAAATAAGGGCAAGTCATCAGACAGCAAGGCTCCTGATGCCCCTGGAATGAATGCCCCAGTGAAAAGTGGACCACTAGAGTGTCCCATCTATGAACCTTTCTCTGATCACCTTGAACCAATGTTATTGCAAATAATGAGGATGATGACTAGCATTTACTGAGTACTTATTATGTGCCATAATAATCTGTATTGTCTCATTTAATTCTCACAACTATGACATGAGATAGGAATAGAGATTAAGTTGACTATTTTACATGCCTGATCCCTCTACACCAGTGTGAGCTTCTTGTGGGCACGGGCTGTGTCTTGTTTACCTTTGTATACCCAGGGAATGAAGTGACTTGCTTATTAAATGAAGGGATTGAAGTCAGGCGCCAGCCTTTCTTTAGAAAAAAGATCATCCAATTTGATTTCTACTAATTGCACATTCCATATTCTATATTCCTAATCCTAAGCAGCCTCCTGATTTGTGAGTTGGTCCTTGAAGCCTGGATATCTCTCTTTAAATGCCAGGATTAAATAGCTTTCCCAAGTCCCTGGAACATATTCCATCACTAACTATTGATAAAGATCTTCAATACAGAGTAAATCCAAGCCTAGGCTGGTCCATTCCATGAAGTCTCTAAAAGAGATGAGATGGCATGGGATGGGATGACATGCAATGAGTGAGAAATGGCTTCTTCTAGGTATAAAGAATCATTTCTGATGTCTATGATATAAATGTAGTTATCTGTCCTTATGGTCTGGCTCTTATAGACTATGGAATTCATGCTATCCATCGGTCATAGTTTTTAGTGGAATTATTTAACATAGGACACATTCTGGATGCCTATTAAGTGCCAAGCACTGTGATTAGATTTGTACAGGATTTACACAAGACAGCCAATGCAGGACATGTCTTAAGACACCCTCTTCTCCTAAGAGGTGGCATAGAATAATGGATAAGTACCTGGATCCTAAAAACAGATGGTTGGGTTCAGATCCTGTCTCTGACACTTACTGGCTATCTGACATTAGGAAAGTTACTTAAATTCTCTGTGCTTTGTTCACCTCAATGCAGATAGTAATTTTCCTACTATTTGGGGCTTTAATTATTTAACTATTAATTAAAATATATGTAGAAAGGACACAAACATAAGTGTATAGCCTATTTTATTTTCACAGCGTGAACACACCCATAAAACCAACACCACTCATGCTCTTTTGGAGGAGCAGAGGGTACACTATTCCCCATCCCAAGTAGAACCACTAATTGGACTTCTAACACTGTAGACAACTTTTGTCTGCTTTTGAGCTTTATATAAACAGAATCATACAGTATGTAGTTTTCTGTGATTAGTTTCCTTTTTTTAACACCATGTTTGTGAGAGTCCTTCATGTTGGTGTGTATAGTTGGAGTGCATTCATTCATTCCCATTTAATTTAGGAGGTTTCCCAAACAGTAGTGCTGCTACTGCACACATCTTTTCTTTTTTTTTTTTATTGTGATTTGGGTGAAGATTTACAGAGCAAATTCACTTTTCATACAGCAGTTCACATATACTTTGTCTCATGTTATTGACCACAGTTTACCACAATGCAACAGTTCCCCTCCCACTTCTTCCCCATAGTTACCTCTTCCCAGTGTCCATCCCTCCGTACACTCCTGGCCCCTGAGCTATCTCCCGGTGCATAAGCAGCCCTTCTTTCTCCCATGATTGTTCTCTCCAAGGAGTGTATCTACTTGAGGTAAATGTTCAACTCTTATGCCTGTATTTTGTTTGGCTAGAAACCACAGGTGTGGGTTCAATTCCAGACCTGAAGGGTAGCTAGGGGCCATAGTCTCAGTGGTTCCACCAGGCTCTATCGGACCAGCAAACCTGGTCCCCACCTTTTTTTTTTTCTCCAAATGATTTTGAGTTTTGTTCCACATTGTTTTCCCTCTCTATCAAGGGTCTCCTACATAGATCCCCTTCTAAGTGGATGACAGTGGTAGCCGGGCACCATCTAGTTCTTCTGGTCTCATAGTTGTATAGGCTGCAGATTGGATGGTGTACCAGTTGCTAGGACTAATTGTTTCCATGGATTTTGGTTTTCTTCATTCTTCTTTGCTCTGGACGAGGAGAGACCCATCATTGCATCTAGATAGCAGCTTGCTAGCTTTTAAGATCTCAGTTGCTACTCGCCAAAGTAGGAGGTGGAACAATGTTTTATATAGTATGTTATGCCAATTGAGCTTGATGTCCCCTGTGACTATGGTCCCAAGTCCACAGGTTCAACTACTCGGTCCCTCTGGGTAGCTGGCTGTGACCAAGCAGTGACCACAACCTTGCCCCTTGTCAGCTCTATTATACACCTGGAAATTCAGATCATTCACATTAACTTATAGGACCATTGTCTGCCAACCCTATATATGATCTTGGATACACTCCCCATTTCATAGACATACCTAATTGTTTAGCCTGTCCACCCATCTATCCATCCATATATCCATGTTTGCCTTCACTGACAATGCAGTACTGCATTGCATACATCTTTTGATGATGCACAAATGTACATTTCTGTTGAGTATAGACCCAGAAATGGAATAACTGGGTCATAACTTTTATGTATATTTAGCTTTAGCAGATACTACCAGACAGGTTTCCACAGTGGTTGTACAATTACACTCCCCTCAGTAGTGAGTGGGATTTTTGGCTGCTCCGTGTCCACACCAACACTTGGGATTTTCTTTTCTATTGTAGGTGGGTGCATAATGACATTACATTGTAGTTACAGTTGCATTGCCAACACAAGGATGAGTCACAGTACACATTTTCTGACTCCTCTCTTCCAAAATGAGCAGTAGTGTCTCAGGTTTGAAGTTGTCAGTGATTGCAGTTGAAATTCTTGGATTTGAGCAATTGATGAGTCCAGGATCCCCAATGATTGAATGAAGAGATAGACACTTTCTTTCCCAGAGTTTCTTAATGACAGTTTTCTAGAAGGGATTTCTTCCCTGACTCTCCACCTAACTCCCACTAAGAGTGGGGCAGGGAAGTTCTAGAGCAAGTTCCAAGTTATGATTTATGGGTTTTTATTTTTTTCTTAACAAATTTATCCTAGCTGGAGTCAGCAGGAAGTACTGAGGTTTGGGACTTAGTTCATCAGCATGCTGCACACTAAAATTGCCTCATGCTTCATCAAGATACAGTGAGAAAAGGGAGGGAGGAACAGCAGGTTTCTCTGGAGAAGGTCACCACTGGAGTCTTTCTTCCTCAGGTATCAAAGGTATCATCAGCTCCTCCCCTTCTTTCATCTCCCCCTGCAACTGGTAACTAAGTTTTATTTATTGTTGTTATTAGTTGCCATTGAGTTGGCTCCAACTCATGGTGACTCACGTATAACAGAATGAAATGTTGCCCAGTTCTGAGCTATCTTCATTATTGTTGATGTATTTGAATGTGTTGTGGCTATTGTCTCAATCCATCTCATTGAGGAGTTTTCTCACCTTCACTAACCATCTACTTTACCAAACGTGATGCCTTTTTCTAGTGATTGGACTTTCCTGATGACATGTCCAAAGAGAGCTGAAGCCTCACCATCTGTGTTTCTAATGAGCACTCTGGGTTTACTTCTTCTAAAATTGATCTTTTACATCCATGCTGCCATCTCTATTCTCACAGCTGCTGCCTTGAATCAGGCCAGGATGACTTTGTGCCTGGACCATTAGGTTGCCTCCAGAGTTTATTTCCAAGAGAACTTGACCTTGCATTCCTCTTCATGTGTAGAGTGACACATCTTCCTTAGATGTCAACATGATTTTCATTTTATTTTCTTGCTTTGCTCAAGCTAGTCTTCTCGCTTCAGGTATTTTCTTTCATCTTTTCTGTCTCTCCAAAACCTACCAGCTCAGTCTCCTCCTCCACTATGAAGCGTCTGTCCTTTCAGATGTCTCCTTGAACTCTTATAGTGCTTCCAGTCTTTTCCACTTGATCTAACACCTAATAACAATTCTATTCTGTCCTCTGTCATCTCAGAGTTTGTTGTGTCTATTCCACTTGACTAGGTGCTCCTTGAGGACAAAAGGCATGTTTTTCATTCACCTTTGCATCCGTTTAGTGTCAGGCATATGGCTGGTGTTAAATAATATTGATGGTTGATTGAAAGCTGCTTCCATGTGTCCTGTGAGGAGCTCTATAAATGCTAAACAAAATGTGTCTTCAGTGGGGAGGAAGGTGCTGTAATCCTTGAACTGCTTCAGAAGCCTCTGGCAGAAGCATTTTCACTTTAAGAGGCAATGAATTCAGGGACCTAGAAAAGGTTTAAACATGAGTCTGAAATTATTTGCTCAGCTTTGATTTTTATTTTACAAGATGCTGGGGCAGCGCTGGGAGCTATTTGCAGAAGGGGTGCGTAAGAGAGATGAAGAGAGACTAGAAGTAGATTTACCTAGATGTAGCCTTATAGAAAATTATGTGTGCACTGGGTAGGGTCTTCTCTGATTCAGAAACATGAAGAACTCTAGGTTCTGCCCCTGGGCTCACTGGAGGGAGATTTTATTTCTGTTCTTGCATTTTTTTGTCCCTCTACTGGAGATGTATTGAGCTAAACCACTATTAAGAATGGCCTCTCTGAGAAAGCAAAGGAAGATCAGCTATTTCTAGGCCAAAGTCAGGTATGACCCACCTTTTCAGTCTGTAATTTACAGTATATGATGAGAAAATGAACTATTGCTGCAGGAATGTGAAAGAAAAGGAGACTGAGTTTTTAGCAGTTTGGGGTTTGGCTTATGTGCTTATGAAATGTCTGTGAAAATGGCCACTTTGCTTTGCCCAGAACATGGTTTTCTGTGATCCACAATCACTGATGCCAAAGGCCCCCTTGTCACTCAAGGACTTAGAGCATGTTCACAGCTATATGAATGGTTAAGGGAGGGACATTTCTGTCCCAGGGAGAGGGGACAAAGAATGAACAGGAGTATCATATCTTATGAATTTTAGACACTGCTCTGGCTTTACAAGGTAGTTAGTAAAGTGTCCAAGTAGTGATTTCACTGAAGGGTTGGTTTAGATTGACCTCTTGACCATAATCTTGGCTATTGTTTGGGCCAGAGCTTCTGGCCTGAGCCAAACACTCTTGATTAAGCTCATACATTAATGATAACTTTCTATCCCTCAATGGATTGTATTTCTCCAGCTCTCTGGAGAACATGCAAAACTCAGCTTATGATCAATCAAGTAATAAATCTTTATTTACTATAAACATCTTTCACAGACTAGACATTGAGCTAAGTAGCTATGTATAAAGGTGAATAAAATGCACATGGTCCCTGCCTTGAATTTTGGGGAACACTGTCACCCTTCCAGGCTTCCCAGCTTCCATCCACCCTGCCATTTGCCAGAGTGCTCACTAAAGGAGCCCATGGGGTGCACTACATCTGTGCTGGGTCCTGAACTAAAACCGTGACTCCTAAACTTGCAGTTCTGACAGAAATTCATGGTGCAAGTTGAGGTTCCCAGAGAGGTTGAGTAGAATGGGATGAGAAGAGAGGAGGACAGAGTTTTGGAAGACTAGAAGATACAGCTAAACACATAAGGGAAATGATGAATGAACACATAGAGAGCTAGAAGGAACAGGAATGTAAGGTCGTAGAAGTTAAGTTATGAAAGAGTTTCAAAGACAGAGTTGCCAATAGTGTTAAAAGCAGAATAATAAGGATTTGGCAACTAGGAGGTCATAAGTAGCTCTTGTTATGTCATTTCAGAAGAATGTTGTGAGTAGAAGTGATTGGTTGAAGAGTGGGAGGAGGGAAGATGTGGAAGTGAACACAGAAGACAGAAAATATGGGTAGGGAGCATATCTATTCATTAGATCAAGTTTTTAATTATGGTTTTCCAATCTTCTATCTTCTATCTTTACTAATTTTTGTTTTCCTGGTTATTGTTATGTGCCGTCGAGTTGTACCCGATTCATAGTGATCCTTCCTTGGGTTTTCAAGGCAGTATCACTATGGAAGTAGATTGTGTAACCTTTCTTCTGAGGAGTGGGTGGTGGGTTTGAACCACCAGCCTTCTGGTTAGCAGTCAAGTGCCTTAGGCACTACGCCACCAGAGCTCCTTTAAGAGTTCTCCTTAATGTGTCAATAATTGAGACAAGTGCTAAAATTTCCTGTTATGATTGTTGATTTCACATGACAATTCTGTCAATTTTTGCTTTATGTGTGCAGTGTAGTAAATTACCTGGTATGGCTTTTCTAGCCATGAGTCTTTGTAAACTCTGTGGTGGAATTTGCTGTGAGCAACTGAGGAGCTCCTGATTGTAAATATTATCCACCTGGGGTATTTCTGCTGGGTGTGGCACAAAGTAATGTTTGGGGAAGTTCCCTCTCTCTCAGGTGCCTAGTATTCTGATGTTATGACTGGCTAGTTTGGCCACTCTGCCAGGCTCAAAAAGAGGCCTCCTAGAGGCCAAAATCTCTCTGACTGCTGGCTGAAAAAGACATGCTGCTGAGAGACACGCGTTCCTGAGAGCCACGTGCTACTGAGAAAGAGACACCAAGAGATGCATATTGCTAAGAGAGAGATACCAAGGGACACACACTGTTGGGAGAGAGACTGTGAGAGACTGTTGGCTGAGAGACGGAGGGCTGAGAGAGACTGAGCATTTTTCCTGAAATTGAATTGTAACCTGGTGCTTCCCTAATAAACCCCATAATCTGTGAGTTCTGTGTGGCCACTGCAGTGAAATATCGAACCCAGCAGAAAGGTGGTGAGTGCTGTGGGAGGAACGGTTGGTGAAAGGGATGGAGGGAGGCAGCATGTCTGGCCTCTCAGGAATAGGCCTTGGGCTACTGATGGTGATTATGTCTTCCTCTTGTGGGGTTAGAGGAGGTCAGAAGATGTGGCCTCCCTGCCCCTTTAGAAAAACATTTGGAGATTGTATTAGGGGGTGCAAACAATTTTAGAATTGTGATATCTTCCTCAGGAATTTTTCTTTTTTATTAGTAGGTAAGCTATGTATTGAATTGTGTACCCCCAAAATATCTGTTGGCATCCTAATGCCATTTGGGAATAGAGTTTTCTTTGTTATGTTATTGAGACCACATCAGTGAAACCTAATCACTTTTGTACACTATAAGGAGCAACATACTCTCAGAGACAAGCATGTACAAACGGGAAGATAGAAGCCATAAAAGAACTGCCAAGGAATTGAGGAACTCCAGGAGACAAGGAGCTTCCTCCAGAGACAGAAAGCCTTGCCTTAGAGTCGATGTCTTGAATTCAGACTTCTAGCCTCCTGAATTGTGAGAAAACAAATTTCTGTTCTTTAAAGCCACCAGCTTGGGGTATTTTTGTTAAGGCAGCACTAGAAAACTAAAACAAGTAGTGAATATTTTAGTCTTTAATGATGCTTTTTCTCCTAAACCCCATTTTGTGTGGCTTCTTTTGGTTGGTATTTATCTGGTATATCTTTTTATGTTCAATATTTCTGTCCTTTTATTTTGAGTATGTCTCTTGTAAGCACATATAACTAGATTTAGGTTTTCTATTCAATCAGGATTTTAATGGCTGAGTTTAATCCATTTACATTTCTTATGATTATCGATATGTCTGATATGTCTGAAAACCAAAAGGGAAGAACACGCTCGGCATTTCTCAAACTGAAAGAACTGAAGAAAAAACTTTAAGCCTCGAGTTGCAATATTGAGAGATTCTATGGGCAAAATATTGAATGATGCAGGAAACATCAAGAGAAGATGGCAGGAATACACAGAGTCACTGTACCAAAAAGAACTGATCGATCTTCATCCTTTTCAGGAAGTGCCATATGATCTAGAGCCAATGGTAATGAAGGAAGAAGTCGAAGCTGCAATGGAAGAACTGGCAAAGAACGAGGCTCCAGGAATTGATGGCATACCGATTGAGATATTTCAACCAACAGATGCCCCATTGGAGGCACTCACTCAGTTATGCCAAGAGATTTGGAAGACAGCTAGCTGGCCAACTGACTGGAAGAGATCCATATTTGTGCCCATTCCAAAGAAAGGTGATCCCACAGATGTGGAAATTATAGAACAATATCATTAAAATCACACGCAAGTAAGATCTTACTGAAGATAATTCAGAAACGTTTGCAGCAGTATATTGACAGAGAACTTCCAGAGGTTCAAGCCGGATTCAGAAGAGGACGTGGAACAAGAGATATCATAGCTGTTGTCAGATGGATCTTGGCTCAAGGCAAAGAATACCAGAAAGATGTTGACTTGTGTTTTATTGACTATGCAAAGGCATTTGATTGTGTGGATCATGACAAATTATGGATAACATTGAGAAGAATGGGAATTCCCAAGCACTTGATTGTACTCATGAGGAATCTGTACCTTGACCAGGAGGCTGTCGTTCGAATGGAACAAAGGGACACTACATGGTTTAAAATCAAGAAGGGAGTGCGTCAGGGTTGTATCCTTTCTCCACACTTATTCAATCTATATGCTGAGCAAATAATCCGAGAAGCTGGACTATATGAAGAAAAACGTGCTATCAGGATTGGAGGAAGAATCATTAACAACCTGAGATATGCAGATGATACAACTTTGCTTGCTGAAAGTGAGGATGACTTAAGCACCTACTGATGAAGGTTGAAGAATACAGTCTGCAGTATGGATTATGTCTCAATATAAAGAAAACAAAAATCCTTACAACTGGACCAACGAGCAGCATCACAATAAATGGAGAGAAGATTGAGGTTGTCAAAGAATTCACGTTGCTTGGTTCTCCAATCGATGCCAATGGAAGCAGCAGTCGGGACATTAGATGACGTGTAGCATTGGGAAAGTCATCTGTGAAGGAACTGTTTCAAGTGCTGAGGAGCAAGGATATATCCTTGAGGACTAAGGTGCACCTGACACAAGCCATACTATTTCCAATCACCTCGTATGCATGTGAGAGCTGGACAATGAATAAGGAAGACCAAAGAAGAGTTGATGCTTTTGAGTTGTGGTGCTGGTGAAGAATGCTGAAAGTACCGTGGACTGCTAAAAGAACTAACAGATGTGTCCTGGAGGAAGTGCAGCCAGAATGCTCCTTGGAAGCAAGAATGGCCAGACTTCGTCTCACCTATTTTGGTCATGTTGTCAGAAGGGACCATTCCCTGGAGAAGGATGTCATGCTTGGTAGGGTGGAGGGTCGATGAAAGAGGGGGAGGCCTTCAACGAGATGGATTGACACGGTGGCTGCAATGATGGGCTCAATTGTAGCAGGGATTGTGGGGCTGGTGTGGAATTGGGCAGTGTTTCGTTCTGCTGTGCATGGGGTTGCTATGAGTCGGAAACGACTCGATGGCACTTAACAACAACAACAACAACAACATCGATATTTCAGGATTTATTCTATCATCCCTCAACAACCCATCTTTTACTTTGATTTTCTCTACTCCTTTCCTGTCTTCTTTGGATGAATAGCATTTTCTTTATTTCTTCTACTGATTTGAAAGTTATGTATTCTTTCTCATTTTTAATGGTATCTTTTAAACTATGTAATGTACACTTTGCCTGGCAGTCAAAATTAGTTGATAACTCCATCATATTCTTGAGTAATGTGAAGAGAAGAAAGTTTTGACACTGATCACAATCTTCCACCTTACAAGTTTCTTTTGCCCAATATTTTTAGTTCTGTTCCCTAAATTAATTATGATCTTTATTATTTGGACTGCTATTAAATTTATGTACATGCCTATTCACTTTTTGCTCACTGTTTCTTCTTACATCTCACTTCTCTGTCATTTTCTTAATTTGGCCTTTATGTTTGGAGGCAGAAAATTATTCTTTCAGCAAGATTTTGTTAGGTAAATTCTTTTAGTCTTCCTCTTATTCTTCAGTGATAATTTGGTAGAATTCTAAGTGAACAGTTACTTTTCTCTCAGCTCTTTGAAAATGATATTCTATTCCCTTCTGGCTTCTATTGGGGCTGCTAAGAAGTTTGTTGATATTCTTTGTAGGTGATGTGTATTTTTCCTCTATTGCTGTCTTTGGTCCACCACTCATCTGTCAGCTTGTCATTCTGTGGTGGCTTGTGTGTTGCTATGATGCTGGGAACTATGTCACTGGTATTTCAAATATCAGCAGGGTCATGTAGGGTGGGAGGTTTCCCTATAGCTTCCAGATTAAGAGACTAGGAAGAAAGACCTGGAAATCTACTTCCAAAAATCAGACAATGAAAACCCTATGGATCACAACAGAATATTGTCCAACACTGCTAAAAGGAGAGTCCCCTAGGTTGGAAGGAACTCAAAATACCCAGTGGTTGCAACAATGGACTCAAGCATGGCAATAATTGTGAAGATGACTTGGGAGCAGGCAACATTTCATCCTGTTGTACATGGGGTCTCTCTGAGTTGGAACTGGCTTCATTGCAACTAACAACTGTCTGACCCTCAAATGCAGTTTGTTAATTCCACAAGACCACCACCCTGAATTTTACATAGTTGATGGGTTTGAACCACCACCTTTCACCTAGCAGCCAAGTGCTTAACAATTGTACCATGAAGACTCCTCTTTACTGGATTAGTATGACCTAATATTATTTACACATTTTTAGGTAAAAATAAATAAAATTTAGATTTTAATATTTTATTTCCATTTCCTAGAGGATCATCTTATGACCGCCCTGTCATTTTAAAAGTGAGATGTACAAGAATGATCCATTGTAGAACATTTTAAGAAGCTTGCCTGTGAGAAAAATGTGGGAAGGTGCAGGGAGTTTCGACAGGCTTTATTATAGAAGATATTGACTCAGTTATTTGTGATCTGTGAACAAAGAACGAGAAGAGAAGGTAAGTCTTAACATATAAAGAGAGAAGGGAAAAGTGGTGAACAGGAATTATAGAAAGTTTGGAAAGGAATTAGAATTTTTCTTCCTCTGAGATTAGAGTTTTGGATTTTCTACCTTTGATATTTAAGCTTCTAGATCTTTTTTTTTTCTGAAGACAAAGTTCACTTAAGCCACCTCTCCTCCACCCTGACCCTGGCCCTGATCAAACTCTTCAGTTACTTATTGGCTAATAAAAACGTGTAAACTTCCAATATGGCATTCAAAGTCCTCTGAGAATCAGACTTAAATTAGAACATTTCTGAAATGATTTTATCTCCCATTTCTCTTTTTCACATACTCAGAGCTAATTAAATTAATCTTGCTCAAATTAAACTTGCTGTTTTCTGAACTTGCCTTGCATTTTCTCATCTCCCCATTGTTGGTCCTGAGTTCTCTCATTCTACAAGACTAGTTTCTCCCCATTTTTATATATCCAGATAACTATATTTCAAGGTAACCAAAATTCCTCCTTTTCCATGATCCCCCTTTCTTGATTCCTCCAACTTGGAGTAATCTTCTTTTTCTGTGTGTGGTATAAGGCCTGAAATAAGGATCAATATAATGTGCTGCCTTGATAGCTGGTAAAAGAAAGTTGAGAGGGGAACTGCAAGTGCCCCTCTCAGTTCTGCTCCTGTGTCTAAGGTCCCCTAGTTAAACAATTCTCCTCATTGAAGGCACCAGGTAGAGCTCCTGCTTACCCATGAGTATCCAGTTCCAGTTCCTTGGCAATCTGTGGAATTATTCAAACAAGCAAATTATAGCATCCTGTAGGAACTGAGGGGTACCCCCCCTTGATACTGTAAAGTCTGCCTCCCACAGCAGACTTTGTTCTTGAGTTCAACCGCTGTGTGACCTAGCATGGAATATAGTGTTCTTCCCTGGGTTGTGTATAATGCTGTCAATCTCATCTGTCCAGTGTCAGTGTAATGTTTTAGGCCAACCTCTAGGAGGGAAGGAGGACTCCTTCCCTCACCCACAAGTGAATAAATCAAAATCCAAACCTGTTTCCATTAAGTCAGTTCAGATTCATGGTGACCCCATGTTTTACAGAGTAGAACTGCTCCATTAGGTTTTCTTGATTGTAATCTTTATGGAAGCAGTGACCATTAAAACGCTATACTTCTGTAGAGCATTGAGCCATTCTTGGAGATACTTCTCACAGTGTCCCTTGCATTCTGTATTCAGTCTCTTCTACCAAACTGTGAACTTCTGAGAGTATAAAGCATGTGTAATTCACTTTTGTGACCTCAGTGGATGTTATATATTAGAGATGCCCCAACTGGTCATAAATTAATGTGACAGGGATTAGTATTTTTTACATAAGAATTATGAGAATGTATCTGTAAGTTGAGTGGCCTGCTGGTTGACCTTAGGCAAATGGGAAAATTCTATAGAGTGTCTTGAGCCCAAGGCTGGGAATGGGTCTTGGGCTGTGCTTCCCACTCAATTCTAGTCTGCAGAAGACCACTAAACTCATTCTGTAAACCTGGAAAGCAGAGGAGTGAGATATACTTCATTGGGAGAACAGTTTTTGGAGTTCCATCGCAAGAAGGTTATTATGAACTTGCTTATTAGCTTTGGCTTGGGAGTTAGGAGACTTAATCTAGCCCAACCCGCACTCCTACCTTGAACTCTCTGGGAGGATGAGGTTGGCTGTTTCCCTTTTCTGGAACATCTACAAATATGGAGGAGGAAGGCATGACCTAAAAGATCTCTAAGGGACCTTCCCCTCTGCCTTTTCTGGCCTCTGAACAAGGACTTCTCTTCTTTTGTTCCTATTACTTGTTCACTTAATTGCTCCTTTGTGGTGTTCGAAGAGACTCAGCCAGTTATTCTAATTGAGCCAATTCTGTCCCTAATTGAGAATGACCAGGGGTAGTCCCTAAGGCATTTGACTTCTAACCAGTGGGCTGGAGGTTCAAACACAACAACCACTCCTTGGAAGGAAGACTGGGCAATCTACTTCCATAGAGATACCATCTCAAAAACCCAAGGAGGTGTCGCTGTGAGTCAGGATCGACTTGATGACAGTGAGTTCGGTTTGGTGTAGGGGTCCTTCAGCATTCATGAGCCTATAATCAGTTCTTGGAGTTTCTATAACTGCTCCAAAGGAAGAGTGACACAAAATAATGAGTGGAATCCTCAAATTGTTTCACAATCTGACAAAAATGAGGCAGGTAGCTTTGCAAGAAAGGCAGGAGCTTGCATTGTCCAGGCCTTGGTAAATCTGAGAGTGCCTTGTTGCCTACTTGTAATTCAAAGCTAACATCTGGGCAAGGACTTTCCAGGAAATTTGTGAGACTTGATACAACATAAATGTTGCAGGAAGGCTTCATGGCCTCACACTTTGTCCTTTTAAAAGAGAGCAAGTTAGCTTCTGCATTTTGTTCCTCATTGTTCAGCAAGGACCAGCTACTCAGGGGCTTAGAATTATCAGTCCCCATAGCACTTCATCCTCTTCACACAACCCATGCTGCATGGTAGGGTCCCAAGAAAACATTGTGCCTTGGTTGGCTGATCATGCCACACCCCTAAGTGCTATCCTTCGCATGATGAACTCCCAGGGGAGGGGAAGAGTTAACTTATCTTTATGTGCCTGCCCTGCCCTAGCACTTGTGCTTCTTGCTTTCCATGGTGGGTGCTCAATACAGGAAAGTTCACTTTCACCATGCTCTCTGAGGAGTTCATGAGGAGAATGACAGCCTGAAATACACTAAGCTTCTTGCCACACAAATTAAAGGCTTTGTTCTAAGAACAGTAAAGGCCTTTGCCTATAAGAGCAGCTTCCAGCAGCTTCTCTGTGCCCGGAGTTGGCCTGCAGAGCAAACTACCCACAGGAGGCAGAGGGATTGGTTGGGAAAATTTTATATGATTAATGGGGTGGAGTCAGGCCCTCAGCAGCACAGCACCCTGCCAGGCCTACTGAGCAGTCATCTCTTGCTTCAGAGCAAGCCTTTCCATAGCAGATGTTTTTCTCTCTTTCTCTGAATTGCAAAATGTGACTGAAGGATGGTCAGGAATGGGTGAAGTGGCTTCAGAACTGAACTCTTTGACTCTAGCATATTCTGGGTTCTGGAGGGCAGAGATAGCCAATGAGTTAGTTTCTGACGCCCACTCAATAACCACTTACTAAACATATACTCTGTGTCAGGCGGGCCTGGTGCCATTTACTGTGGCCACTCCAGGGTGGGGTCTTCCCTAAAGATACCCTGAATCTGGTGGGGGAGCCACAAGGAGGTACACATGGAACTGCTTTGTGAGGCAGAATGTGAACAGTTTAGTGCAGTGTGTCTCAGAGTTTTAAACATATGTCTTCTTAGGAGAAATATAAATTTTGCAAATTCCTTTAAAGTTTGTGTTTCAAAAGCAATCAAGTTTTTTTTTCCCTTTGGTTTCCAAATATGAAATTATAATATTGAATATATTTTAAAAACTACACATGTCCTCCCTGATATTTTTAAAATTTTTATTGAGGTATAACATGTATATCTAGTATAGCTTATGCATTTTTATGTACATAGGCTTTGGTATAAATACAACCCCAAGAGGCTCCCTCATGCTCCTTCAAACTTTGTCCCCCACTACCCAGAAGTAACCACTATTCTAACTTCTATCAATGTAGAGTAGTTTTGCCTGTTCTTGATCTTCATATAAATGGAATCTTACATTTGTAATTTATGTCTGGCTTCTTTGCTCATATATCATGCCATTGCAGGTAGCAATAGTTTATTCTTCATTGCTGTGTAGTATTCCTCCATTACATAACTTCACATGATTTATGTATCTGTTCTCCTTACTTTAGAATCACTGGTGTGACATGCAGAAAAGAGCTGTTCTTGCAGCCAGACAGACTTAAAAAGTTACAACTTCTCTTGCTCACTCTCATGCGACCTGGAGCAAGTCACTTAGCCTGGAGTCTTGAATTTCTTCCTTGCAGAATCGGTATAATAATACTTCTCTCATAATTTATGAAGTACCTGACACATAGCAGGCACTCAGTGAATGGCAACAATGATTTAAAAGGGATACAAGGACCATGTGGTTGTTGCCATGGTACACAGAGACTGGAGAACTTCCTCAAGTGTGGCATGTCAGGGAAGGCTTCTAGAATGAGGTGACTTTGATCCAGGTCTTGGAGGGTTGGTTGCACTGTGAACAGGTAATAAGGCAAGGGCCTTCTGAGGGAGAGCACCTGGTGAGCAGACACAGAGGTGAAAATGCAGGGGACTGAATATCCAGCACTGAAGAGACTACAAAGAGGTGAAGGTATAGAATCTCCTTTCCTGAGGAGGTAACATGTAAGCTAAGAAGAGCACATGTGAAAGTCAACAATACAAAGTCTGTGCCAGGAGCAAGTGACAAGCACTTGCTGGTTTGAGCTGCTGGAATTCAGGGAACCAAGAACTTCTGTGGACCAGAGAGTTCTGGGAAACCATCTGGGGAAAATTGAGGATGGGGCTGGCCCTAGAGTGATGAGTGGAGTGGAGGAGGGAGGTATGAGTGACAGGAAGGTATAAACCGGGCTGTGGGAATGGGGAAATCTACAACAGTTATAGAGAATGCACAAAATCTAACCCTTGATGTTCATGCTACCACAGTTATGACTTCTGGAAGAAGTGTTTTGAGCACTTATCAGGTTTCAGGCACTGTTTAATGCTTTATATACATATTTTCACTTACTCCTCTTATGATTCAATGAAGTTGTTGGTAGGTGCCAATGAGTCAGCTCTGACTCATAGATTCCCTATGTACAACAGAATGAAACACTGCCTAGTCCTGTACCATCCTCACAATCCTTGCTGTACTTGTGCCATCCACTTTTCAAAGAACTGGACAGTGTAAACCTTATGAATAACAGTTAAACACTGTCTGATATTGTTTCTTGAAAACTTTATAAATAGCTCTGAAACATTGTCAGATACAGTGCTGGAAAATGAGCCCACCTGGTTGGAAGGCACTCAAAATATGACTGGAGAAGAGCTGACTCCTCAGAGTAGAGCTGACCTTAATGATGTGAACGGAATAAAGCTTTGGGGACCTCCACTGGCTGATGTGGCATGACGCAAAATGAGTAGAAACAGTTGCAAAAATCCATTAATAATCAGAACATGGAATGTATGAAGGATGAATCTAGGAAAATTTGAAGTTGTCAAAAATGAAATGGAAAGCATAAAGATCAATATCATATGCATTAGTGAGCTGAAATGGACTGGTTTTGGCCATTTGAATCAGACAACCATATGGTCTACTATGCCAGGAATAATAAATTGAAGAGGAGTGGTGTGGCACTCATCATCACAAAGAATGTGTCATGGCTAAGCACATTCTACCAGCCCTCTCCTATCTCAAACTGCACAGGGCAGAGGAGAGCTTAAGCAGAGAGGAGGAGGTCCTGGGACAAGGGCTCAAGATGTCTATCTCTGACACCTGAAGAACCAGGGTCATCCATGGCCAGTCAGTGACAGAGGCCTGCACTGCAGAGGGTGGTCATGGAGGCAAACAAATTCCCAGTGAAGGTGCCAGCTCAGCATGAGACAGCCCCTACCCTGGAGTGTGGGAGTCAGTTGGAACCTCTGGTAGAAACTTAGGTCCCAGCATCCTAGATGACCAGGTCAGCTGGAATGGAGCATTGATCCAGATCCTTACTTGGTCCACACCCTGATGCTCAGCCCACAATACACCCAATGGGATCAACTACTCCCAGTCAGATGCAAAGTCCTGGTCATGACCAGCAGAATGAACCAATGATGGGGAGGCATCCTGAGGATGGAGCCACGGAATGCCCTCAACACTACTAGCTAGGAGGCAGCACCATTGCCATCATCTTCATTGGCACCTACCCCTACTGAGTCTTTATGGATCACATGATACTCTCCTTCCCGATCCCTTCTGTTAGTCCCAAGGTGAGCCTGCCTCATCGTCAGAACATTTGGCCTCATCACTTCTGTCCTCCCTTCCTCCCGGCCCCTCATCTGGTGTCCCACGAGGACAAGGTCTGGTGTAGCCATGAGGAGTGGTTTGGGGCTGCCTAGGAGGGGTCAGAAGGGTGGGTTGGTCTGTCTCAGACTGACTTAGGACACCTCGTGGTACCTTCAACTTCCTTCTGGAGGATGGCGGCCAGAGTCTTCAGGGGTGAGGGCGGAGCCGTCCTCTGCACCAACTTGAAAGGGTCTAGCTTGTGACTTCTGGGGCAAACAGGGATACGTGGTGGTTCACCCAGTGCCTTCAGTGAAATGAGCCAGGCAGTGAGCCGCCAGCATCTGGTTGTCCGGTGACCCGTGTTCCAAGTTCTATTAGTCTCCATTGTCAAGGAAGTGACATTGTAGCCTGCATACCCTGACTTGTGCCCTCTCCTGATGGAAATCTGTACTACAAATTCCACTGGGTTTCCAAATTCGCAGCTCTCCCACCATCATGTCCATACCTGGACACAGGGACAGCAATCCACCCCACTCCACAGGAGCCAGAGAAGGCCTGGGTTCAGCCAGGCCAACAGCTTTCAGGACACTGAGATGGCTTCACACATGGATCCTCCGTCTTCACCACTTCATCACTCTGGATAAGTCAATGAGTGTCTCTCAGGCACTCAACTGCAACCTGGTGGAGCAGCGTAGCCTCTAACACATATGTTTCCTCAGGGGTTAGGTATATAAAAGGTTGTTGTTGTTGTTGGGGACTCTCATTACCCACTCATTGTTGTTCCTCGCCCTACTACCTTCTCTCTCATTACACAGGGTCTCATCACTTCTCTCTCTACCTCTTAACTCACAATACCAGTGCTACCTGCTGACCCTCCTGACGCCTTTCACCTGCACCTGGGAGTTCTCCAGCCCTTTCCCGCCTCTTCACCTCCCATCTCTTTCCTACTTCTTGATCTCACCCAACACACATTCCTTATACTTGAATTCTCTCCTCAGTTGTCCTCAGGATAGAAAGACCTATCCTGAAATATAATACTGTCAGTGGTAGGATAATATCCATATACCTACAAAGAAGATTGGTTAATACTACTATTATTCAAATTTGTGCACCAATCACCAAAGCCAAAGATGAGGAAATTGAAGATTTTTACCAACTTCTGCAGTCTGAAATTGACTAAGCATGCAATCAAGACGTATTGATTATCACTGGTGAGTGGAATGCAAAAGTTGGAAACACAGAAGAATCACTGGTAGTTGGAAAATTTGGCCTTGGTAATAGAAATAATTCTGGAGATCACATGATAGAATTTTACAAGATCAATGACTTATTCATTGCAAATATCTTTTTTTCAACACAAATGAAGGATATATATGTAGACTTCACCAGATGGAGTACACAGGAATCAAATCCATTACAACTGTGGAAAGAGGTGATGGAGAAGCTCAATATCTTCAGCCAAAACAAAGCCAGGAGCTAACTTTGGGACAGATCATCAGTTGCTCATATGCAGGTTCAAATTGAAGCTAAAGATAATTCAAAGAAGTCCACGAGAGCCAAAATATGAACTTAATTATATCCCTCCTGAATTTAGAGATCATCTAAAGAATAGATTTGATGCACTGAACACCAATGACGGAAACCCAGAGGAATGGTGGAACTACATTAAGAACATAATCCATGACGAAAGCAAAAGATCATTGAAAAGACAGGAAAGGAAGAAAAGACCAAAATGGATGTAAAAAGAGACTCTGAAACTTGCCCTTGAATGGAGAGTAGCTAAAGCAAATGAAGAAATGAGAAGATAAAAGAGCTGAACAGAAGATTTCAAAGAGCAGCTCAAGAAGACAAAGTCAGTTGTTATAATGAAATTTGAAAAGATCTAGAGTTAGAAAACCAAAAGGGAAGAATGCACTCAGCATTTCTCAAGCTGAAACAACTGAAGAAAAAATTCAAGGCTTGAGTTGCAATATTGAGAGATTCTATGGGTAAAATAATGAGTGATGCAGGACGCGTCAAAAGAAGATGGAAGAAATACACACAGAGTCACTGTACCAAAAAGAATTGGTTGATGTCCATCCATTTCAGGAGGTAGCATATGATCAAGAACCAATGGTATGGAAGGAAGAAGTTGAAGTTTCACTGAAGGAATTGGTGAAGAACAAGGCTCCAGGAATTGACAGAATACCCATTGAGATGTTTCAACAAATGGATGGTGCTCTGGAGACCCTCACCAGGCTATTCCAAGAAATTTGGAAGACAACTACCTGGCCAACTGACTGGAAGAAGTCCATATTTGTACCCATCTCAAAGAAAGGTGATCCTACAGAGTGTGGAAATTATCAAACAATATCATTAATATTACATACAAGTAAAATTTTGCTGAAGATAACTCAAAAATGTTTGTAGCAGTATATTGACAGAGAACTTCCAGAAATGCAAGCTGGATTCAGAAGAAGACATGGAACAAGAGATATCATAGCTGATGTCAGATGGCTCTTGGCTCAAAGCAAGGAATACCAGAAAGATGTTTACTTTTGTTTTATTGACTATGCAAAAGCATTTGATTGTGTGGATCATAACAAATTATGGATAATATTGAGAAGGATGGGAATTCCAGAACACTTGTTTGTGCTCATCAGGAACTTGAACATAGCTCAGGAGGCTGTTGTTCAAATAGAACAAGGGGACACTGCATGGTTTAAAATCAGGAAGAGAGTGGTCAGGGTTGTATCCTTTCACCATACTTATTCAATTTGTATGTTGAACAAATAATCTGAGAAGCTGGACTATATGAAGAAGAATGTAGCATCAGGATTTGAGGAAGACTCATTAACAAGCTGTGATATGCTGACAAAACAAGTTTGCTTTCTGAAAGTGAGGATGACTTGATGCACTTGCTGATGAAGATTAAAGACTACAGTCTGCAGTATGGATTCCATCCCAACACAAAGAGAACAAAAATCCTCACAACTGGACCAATAAGCAGCATCACAATAAATGGAGAAAAGATTGAAGTTGTTAAAGATTTTATGTTACTTGGTTCCACAGTCAACACTAATGGAAGCAGTAGTCAAGACATCAGATTTGCACTGGGCAAATCTGCTGCAAAAGACCTCTTTAAAGTGTTGAAGAGCAAAGACGTCTCCTTGAAAACTAAGGTGGCCTAATCCACCCCATGGTATTTTCAATTGCCTGATATGTATGTGAGAGCTGGACAATGAATAAGGAAGACGGAAGAAGAGTTGATGTTTTTGAGTTGTGGTGTTGGTGAAGAATAATGAAAGTACCATGGACTGCCAAAAGAATGAACAGATCCTTAGAGAAGTGCAGTTGGAATGCTCCTTGGAAACAAGAATGGACAGACTTCATCTCACTTACTTTGGTCATATTGCCAGAAGGAACCATAACCTGGAGAAGGATATCTTGCTTGGTAAAGTAGAGGCTCAGCAAAAAAGGGGAAGGCCCTCAACAAGATAGATTGACTCAATTACAGCAATGATGGGCTCAGGGATAGCAAAGATTGTGAGGCTGGCACAGGACTAGGACATGTTTTGTTCTGTTGTACAGAGGGTCACTATGAGCCGGAGCTGACTCAATGGCACCTGACAACAACAACAACACAGGCTGGTCTGACTTGAGGAAAGAATTTGGGACAGGGTGTCATTCACATCATCTGAAGCTCAGAGAGGAAAACTTAAGGTTAATAAACATTATTAATGTTCTTACAGCTACAAACATTTAAAGGCCAAAGGATGATGTAACTTGGGTATAAACAAGATGACATGCTTCTTAGCAATAGAACTATATTTCATTTTAAAATCACCACTCTGGAGATCCAGTGAGTGTTCCAAAATGAGTGTTGCCTGAGGATACTGGTTCATGTATAGACCAGATTAATAAAGAATAGTTCACCTTAATTTACTTGCTTCTTTTATGAAAAATGCTTGTGTCCCTTTTCTTCTGCTGCTGGGAGCAGAGGTAGAATGCCATAAGGCAAGAACTCCTTTAGGCCTCAGGTTCCTTCTTTCAACATACTTTGAAATGAGAAGTGTCTAGACTCCAGAGGCAGCCAGTAAGCTCACAGAGGAGATATATCACAGAGATATATATCCCAGGACAGTCATAAATGTCTCAGCTTATGATTCGTTTGGGTGAGTTACAGAACCAATAGTTTTGATCAAGTGCCTAACTCTACTCGATTAGCAGAAGGATAATGAGAATTGAACAGCAAGAGGGGCATGAGGGAAGATGGTGGAATAAGCTGGCATAAGTGTTGTGGGGAACCCCATGATTTTGTTTTGTTTTAATTAGAGGAGGCTGTTCTTTAAGCTTCCTGGGTGGGACATTTCCAGGGTAGAGGAATGGGAAGGAAGCCATCTTTCCTAAGGAGTTAGAGTTCTGAGGGCAGCTACTGACATAAATAATCCCTGTCCTTGGTGAGATTTTATCCTAGCCAAATCATTCTCACATGTACCCATCCAAGTTCACTGCCCCAGCAACCTCATGGGCAGAGAGGGCAGGAAAGTGATGCTCATTTTTCAGATGAACGAACTGAAGCTCAAAGATGGAGTGTGGGGAGTGGGAAAGGAAGCTCTCTGGGGTGGGCGGGAGAGGCTGGAGGGGTAAGAAGAGTGTCATTAAGGTCCTGGTCTGCACTTGGAACCATTTTTGTTCTGATTCCCAGATAGGCTGTCTGGCTGTAGGGGTCGGGTGGCCAGGTTTGGCATTTTATCCTTTCCTTCATTTGAGAGAAAATCTTTTTCTGTTTCCTCTTCTTGACTCCCTCTTCATCTTTCTTTCTTCTTTATCACTCCCTCTTGTTTTCTTCTTCCTTCCTTTCCTCTCCAGGCACTGTCTGGTAGAACTTCTTCTCTTTTCATCCTCCTTCCCTCCTTTTTCTTTTCCCCTTTTCATTTCTTCTTTTAATTTTTCTCAATAGCTTTAATAATTAATGGCTTCTTTAAACTGACATTGCTTGAGGTTTAGCATTCAACCAATGTTTACGCAGCTCCTACTTTTTACCAGTCATTTTTGCAGACACCAGGGACACAGTGAAAAATGCAAAGATAAGCCTGTCCATACAGAGCTGAGGGCTCACAGTGAAGTGATGATTACATGAATAGCAATTATTGCAAATTGGGGTTTTTATTTATTTATTTGAAGAGCTTGTTTTACATTCAACGTTACGTGTGCATTTAGTTTCACTCCCTACTTAACTGTGTCTGACCTTAACCTAGTTTCTTCCCCTCCCTACCCTGTAACCCTCCCCCTGTGCCCCTCATATTTATGCACTCCTGTTTGTCCTGCATTTCCTCAATTTGAATGTTGAGCCTCTGGTGTCCCGTGGTCTATTGCTCTAAGGGATGTCTTACTATAGGGTATGTGGGTGCATCATCCTGGGTTGAGTGGTCTGTGTGTACATCTTGTTAACTATTGGGCTGAGAGCCAGCCCCTGGGGGTGCGTTTTATTCCAGGTGCAGAATGTGTTCCAGGGCCATAGTACTGGGGGTCTCACCAGATTTCATCTGACCAGTAATTCTGGTCATTTTTGAGTTTTTGGATTTTGTTCCACATTTTTCCTCCCACTCTATCCAGGATCTCCAGATTTGATCCTTTCCTGAGTGGTTGGCATTGGTAGCCAAGCACCATCTAGTTCTTCTGGTCTCAAGGGCCATCATGTCCTATGGCTGATTGCTTCCAAATGCCCTTGTTTGTTTGTTTGTTTTGCAATCTTCTTTGCTTCTGACGCTAGGAGACCATTAGCTGCATCTTAGATGGTCACTTGAAAGCTTTTAAGACCCCAGTCACTACTCACCAATATAAGATGCAGAGCAAGGTTTTTATGCATTTTGTTGTGCCAATTGAGTCTGGTGTCCCACGTTGGGGTTTTTAGAAGGTCTAATAAATAATTTTCCCCTTTCTTATCCAAGATCTTAGCTAACTGAGAAATAAAAGAATAAGGCAAATGGGAAATCAAAACAGCACTAGAATTACTGAGGATGCTGCTATTGGAGAATGTGACTTCTGTCTCCAGGTGAGTGAGCTGCTTGATACTGAATCTCAGAATTTGTCCATCTGGCCTGTCCACTGGATACAGGAGGCCTAGGCCAGGGCAGAAGAGCCTGCATCCCTGTAAAACCCACAGCACAAAGGAGCAGCAGGGCAGAGGGTGTGTTTCCTGTGGGAAGTTTGCTTCCAAGACAGAGTGAGGAGGAGGAAGAGAAAATGAAGGAGGAGGAGAGGGAGGACTTGGGTCACCCAGGGCAAGATTCTTCTTCCAAACTCACTTAATCAGTGTAACTCCCTCCTCCCTTTGTGAACCATGAGTGAGGGCCAGAGAGAGAGCAGAAGTAAGATGCCAGTGGAGGCCCACTTCCTATGGAGGAAAACATCAAGAGTCAGGAAGATGAATTCTCCCCCTGCACCACCCACCACCACTCACAACAGATGTGTGAGCATGTGTGTATGTGTCTTCTTTGGGGTGTGTGTGTGTGTGTGTGTATGAAATTACACATGACCGGAACCTAACTGAGTGTAGGGGTAACAGAAGGCCTTTTCCCACTTAGCATAAAAAACCAAACCAAACCCAGTGCCATAGAGTCAATTCCAACTCACAGTGATCCTTTAGGGCAAGGTAGAATGGCTCCATAGGGTTTCCAAGACTGTAAATCTTTACAGAATCAGACTGTGTCATCTTTCTTGAGCCAAGTGGCTAGCGGGTTCAAACCATGGACCTTTTTTTTAGCATAGACCTTTTGAATGTTTTAACCACTGTGCAACCAAAGCTTCTTCCCACTTAGCAAAGTGATATTTTATCTGAAACTTAAACGATTGCTACCTTTCCAAAGAGACCCAGAACAAATTTATGCAAACTTACTTCTTTCCTAAACTCCTTTATAAAACTCCTAGGAAGTCTTTCATTCAGTTATTATGTCAACACATATATATTTAATGCCTATTAAATGCAAGATACTTTCCTAGGCAGTAGAAACACAAAGATTAATAGGATGTGGTTTCTGCCCTCAAGGAGCATTCCGATTAGTATGCCAGGTAAGACAGAAATAGCAGAGATGCAAGATAGGAACTGCTATGTTTGTTGTTGAAACAAAGCAAGAACTCTAAGTGAGCTATGTCAAGGTTCTATGGGGTTCATATGGGGTAGAAGAAACTTCTTAAGGACAGGAGGTGGTATTTAAGCCAAGCCTTGAATGACAAGTATGATGTAAACAAACAGATGCTGACTAGATCTTCCAAGCAGAGAAAGCAGCATCAGCAAAGGCGTGGAGACAGGCAATTTGGTATATTTATGGGGATCAGTGATTAGTCCAGTTTGTCTTATATAGTATGTAAGATGGAAGATGTTAGAAAAATTGACTTTGAAAAAGAAGTAGGATCCAGTTTCTTGAAAGTCACTGAAGGAGGTCTGTACCCACCTTGGTCAACAGCAGGAAGAGTAAAAGGTTTAGATAAGTATTTTAGAACAATCACTCCAATCTTAATGCTATTGAGATTGGAGAGAGCAGTACTTGAGGGTAGCAGGAATGTTGGGCATCTTTGAAACAGTCTAGGCTAGAGGTTGTGATTCTCAGCAGTAGAACCAGGAATGGAGAAAGTAGATTGACTTGAGGGCTTGGACCATTTCTTTGGCTTTCTCTAGCAGAGTTCCAAGGTCTGTGACAGATGAGTGGGAGAAGCAAGGGGCCCATTTACTCAAGATTGGGAACAGTCAAGGCTCACACAGAGAAAGCTTTTGGTTTTGGAGTGCAGGCACCGTGGAATACCAGTGGGAAGTACCCTGGGCTTGCCCACATGTCTGATGAGAAGTAAAGAGCAAGAATTCCTAGCAAGAGAGCTGAGCTGGCTGTCAATGAGCTCCAAGGCAGGTCTATTGAGTGTAAGGTTTTGTGAGTCCTGTTGGGCCTTGGCTATCATGTAAAAATTAACTTCTACAAAAGGAAACAACAAGGGAAACAAGACCCAAAGAGATATAGTTAGGACATATTCATGATCATGAAGAACCAGATGCAGAGCAGAGTTCAGAACCCAGTTCTGTATGCAGGTCTGTGCTATGGATGTTGCCCCGTCCTTCCCGATGTGCTACTACTGTCTCTCCGTTGTTGCTTGGACATTATGACTTCCTTGTTCTCAGAAAGAGAAAGGAGCTTATTAAGTGAAGTGGCTGCCAAGTGTATTTTAAGATGAACAAAGCCTAGATCTTTTCTTTTTTTTTTCCTGACCACATACCAAACATAATTGTATGAAGGGCAAGATTTATTTGGTTTGCATTATGATGTTTTTTCTTCTCCAAAGCTTAATTACAATGTTAAAAAGGCAAGTACAACTTGAGAGAGAAAACTCCATGATCATGGAGACCAGCCTGACCATTCTGGGTTTGAAACACAGTTTCTTTGTGAAGGGAATTAATTGTATGTGAAACCTTGGGGCTTATATAAAACACTTTTTTTGTGAAAATAAACTTGAACAGTCATTAAAATGAATAGTTGTTTTAAATAAGACTGAAGCTGCATGGTAGTGCCAAGGAATTTTCGATGCCTCTTTTATTGCCTTTGTTTTGGGTTCAACTTTGCATTTACTGAGACAATATCAGGGCCCTGGAGGTAAATCTTAGCTTATAATTGGGAATCAAATGTATAATTCTAATGATAGATTATTAAGGGAGGTATAGAAATGAAAAAGCCTGTGTAGTGTTTAGGCCTGAACAACTTCATGAATAAATAATTCTGTGCTGGAAAAATCCAGCATTTTAGCAGGAGGTACTGCCTGATAGTTTGGTCTCAGACTAAGGAATCAATTATGGGACTTGGTCTTCTAGCTTTGGGATACTCCCTGTGCAACTTGGAAATCAGAAATATGAGGGCTGAACCTTACTTTCTTACCTGTCAGCACTGACAAGAGGTATCTCCGGCTTAGAGATCTGTGTGGTTCAGGGGGAAGTCCAGAGCTGAGTGCTCAGCTGGGAAAGTCCACTTGGAAAGCCATTCATTTCTCTGGGGCTCATCAAGGGTGAGAACAAGTGACAGTGGGCTTTGGTGGAATCCTATAATTGTATCAGAAAGATAAGGGGAGAAGGGTCTGGTTAAATGCTTTTAATCTTTCACTTCTCCCTGTCCTCTCTCCCCTCATGTTGGGAAGGTAAGGTTGGAACAACACTGCTGAACAATGTGGGCTCAACTTCTGTTCTAGGGCAGGTGAGAATGATGGCTTCTCAGTTGGTAGGAAAGTGAGCACATAGGCCCGGTCTAGGGGAGAATGCCTCACTGCTCTCCATGCCTTCATATACAGATGGTTCCTCCCTAACTAAGTCACTGGCACATTTTTTCTCCTTAAGGGCACATTTTCATCCTTTAACTGAGATCCTTATAGTTACTTAGATAAAACTTGCATAAAGAGAAACGAGGGAAGCTTTTGGAGATATATGTCTTATTTTTATTTTTTAAATTTTTGTTGTGATTTAGGTGAAACTTTACAGAGCAAATTCATTTTTCATACAGCAGCTCTCATGACATCGATTGCAATTTCCTACAATGCGACATCTCCCCTCCCACTTCCTCCCCATAGTTACTTCTTCCCTGTGTCTTTCCCTCCCATGCACTCCTGCCCCCCAAGCTGTCTCCCTGTGTGTAAACAGCCCTTCTATTCTCCCATGAATTTTCTCTCCAAGGAATGTATCTACCTAATGTAAATGTTCAGCTCATATGCCTGTCTGTTGTTTGGCTGGAAGCCACGGGCATGGGTTCAAGTCCAGACCTGAAGGGCAGCTAGGGACCATAGTCTCAGTGGTTCCATCAGGCTCTATCAGACCAGCAAACCTGGTCCCTTATTTTTATTTATTTATTTTTTAATGATTTTGAGTTTTGTTTCACATTGTTCTCCCACTCTGTCTAGGATCTCCTATATATATCCCCCTCCGAGTGGTTGACAGTGGTAGACAGCACCATCTAGTTCTTCTGTTCTCATAGTTGCATAGGCTGAGGATCTCATGGTGTACCAGTCACTTGGACTAATTGTTTCCATGCATCTTTGGTTTTCTTTATTCTTCTTTGCTCTGGATGAGGAGAGACTTATGGCTGCATCTAGATGGCCACTTGCAAACATTTAAGTGGAAATATGTCTTATTGTTAGTTGCTGTCAAGTTGATTCTGACTCATGATGACCCCATATATGTGCAGAGTAGAATTGCTCCATAGGGTAGTGCCTAAGGCATTTGACTGCTAACCAGAAGCCTGGCAGTTCAAACCCACCAGCTACTCCTTGGAAGGAAGACTAGGCAATCTACTTCTGTAGAAATATCACCTTGGAAACCCAAGGAGGGGTCATTATGAGTCAAAATTGACTCAATGGCAATGAGTTTGGGTTTTTGGTCTTTTGGAAGCAGATTGCCAGGCCTGTCTTCTGAGGTGCCTCTGGGCGGATCTGAGCCATCAAATTTTTGGTATTAGTTGAGTGCTTAACTGCTGGGCCCTCATTCAGCTTTGCCTTGAAGTCCATAATTTAATAACCAGGTCACTGATTGATCTCAATTCCAAAATACATAATAATGCCCATTTTGTGTTTTGCACAGAGTTATTGTGAGTTCTTCAGAAATGCAATGCCTCTTCCTAGAGAGCAATGCCCTTTTATAACCACTTCTCTGATTCCCTGCCTATGGTTCTTAATTGGTTTGAACAGAGAGAGCAGGTAGAAATCAAGGCCTTGAGAATGGTAATGCAAGGAGTGTAGTGAAGTGAGAGAATACTCAGATGGTAATGGCCATGGGAGTAGTAAGTTTCCAAGGTGATATCTCCTGCAACCTCTAGGTTCCAGGCAGAGCCAGTGTTAGTGCTGGTGGTCATCTTGGCTCCTGCAGGTGGCAGTGGATGAACCATTACTGCTACCCTCCTCTAGACACATTCCCTTGCCAACTTGTCTCCATTTTCCCACCATCGTGAAGGTGTTTGTAGATGAGTGGGGTGATGGCATCAGATACATTGGTCCCATAGCACTTACTACCTGGTATCCTTGACGTAATACAGCTGCCTAGCTGGCTCCCCTTATACATAGGTGTGAAGCTGGCCCTCATATCCCTACAATCAATGCCCTGAGAGAAGGACCAGGTTGGCTCCACTTTCTTTGTAGGGAGGTCCAGGGCAAGGCAGGCAACACTATAGATACTTAGAAAAGACTTGTCAAAGGAGTTATTTTCTGCAGTGGAAGCACATTTAAACGTAAAAGTTCTGAAGTGCACTTTGGTCTGGCCCCAAAATGCATGACTGCAAACATGGGGCCTTGACATCTTCCCTTCCCTTCAGTGTCATGGCTCAGTGAATCCATTCAAACCCATTAAGATTTTCAGAATGACAGGAGGAGAAAATCCTCCCAGTGAACACTCTGAGGATACTGTGACTGAATGAACACCATTTCCTTGGAACTGGACCATTGTCTCATTTAAAAAATCCCATCAATTGCAATCCCCTCCTCGAGGCTGAGTATCTGGTTTTCACTTTCCTATTTCTTGACACAAAAGTTTATAGCAAGCCTTGTAGATATATGAATTACATACTTGTTAGTAACACTGTGTTGCCCCATGTTCAAGTGGTAATGTGGAAAAAGTTCTCCATTTTTCTAGGTTTGTAAATCTAAACAGATAATTAATTATCCTTCAAAAGCGTGGGGTGGCACTGGGTTCAGGAAACTTGGCAAGCAGACCTGTGTTCTGCTCTTAACTAGTTGTGTGATCCTTGTTCACAGCATTCTCAAGCAAAATTGTGTTTGTGTGTGAAAAAGAGACACAGAGAGCAAACTGTTTTTCTGTGGCAACACAATTGAATTTTAAAAATTTAAATTAAACACGCCTTCCCCAGGAGAACATCTGTTGCACAGAGTGAGGCCTATTCCATCAATACAGTTGCCTGCAGAGCAATGAAGTCACTTCCTAGAAAAATTTTAAGACAAGAAAAGAAGATAACAGGCCAGTATTAAATATTAACCACCCTCCCCCACCCAATACCACATTTTGTTGTTCTTTTCTGGTGAACACAAAGAACACTGACATATTTTCGGGACCTCAGGTGGGAAGCTAATGGACTAGAGAAGTTTTAAACTCAACTGTGCTGACACATAAAGAGAAAACTTAATTACAGTCAGGATTCAGTGAGTTAACTGGATAAGTAACTAGCCTTTGTATTTCTAAGCATCTAAAATTCTGTTGGTTTCAAGATGCAATTTTATTTTATATTCTCTTAAGAAAGAAAAGGAATCTCTGGGTGGTGCAAACAGTAAATTCACTCAACTGTTAACCAAAAGGTTGAAGGTTTGAATCCACTTGGAGGTGCCTTGGAAGACAGGCCTGGCAATCTTCTGAAATCCAGCAACTCAAAAGCCTACAGAGCACGGTTCTACTCTGACACACTGTGGTAGTTCAGTTTGTGTGTCACCTTGGCTGGGCCTGGTTGAGTGGCTGGTCAGCTGGATGTAGTATTTCCCATGATGAGACTGGTAATCAACTCCATGGTGGAATCTACTGGGAGCAGCTGAGTAGCTGCCTTAGGGAATGTGGTCTGCTTCCTGTATATAAGCAGAAGCCTTGGGGAATGGTCTCTAGCTTATGGCACACTCAGACCCTGCATGTAGCTGTGTCGTTGTTCAGCAGCCTGCCATGCTCTGTCAACCTTGGGACTTAGAATAGACTTGAATTATTGACCAGTTGCGTGGTTTGGTAACATCAGGACTGTGGCTTTTTACTTGTCAACCTTGGGCTTGATAGCCTTAGCAGCCAGCAGCTGTCTGAGTGAAGAAAAGCCTCTAGCTTCAGTGGGCTGGGAGCTGGAGACAGCTGAAGCCCAAGGCTGAGGGGCTTTCACCCAGCCCCCAGAGCTTGGCACTTTGAACTTGGACTTAAAGCTTCCAAATTGTAAGAATAAACTCCTGTTTGTTTAAGCCATTCCATTTGTGATATATTCTTGTCAGAGTGGTACTAGGTAACCAGAGCACACAGTCACCAGTAACACTGAGTCAGCCAGCCAATCAGAACAGCCAGTCTTGTGTGAAGATAGTTTGGAAATACTGTTGTTGCTGTTAGGCAGCATCAAGTTGGCTTTGACTCATAGCGACCCTGTGTACAATGTTACCAAACCACATGGCAGACCATTCATTCAAGTCCATTGAAAGTTCCAAGGCTGCTGAACAACAATATGGCTACATGCAGGGGTCCAAACATGCCGTAAGCTAGAGGCTGTTCCCCAAGGCTTCTCTTTATATACAGGAAAGAGACCACAGCCCTAAGACAGCTACTCAGCTATTCACAGTAGATTCCACCATGGAGTTGATTACCAGTCTCATCATGGGGAATACTACATCCAGCTGACCAGCCACTCAACAAGGCCCAGCCAAGTTCACACACAAACTTAACTACCACACTGTGTTTCTCCACACAGTGTCTCCCTCATAGCACCAAGAGTTGTGAGGATGAGTATTTCTTCCCAGAATGCTATACTACTGATCTGGGGTTTTCTTCCCAGACCTTGACACCCATTTATAAATTCTAGACCTGGTGCTTTCTTGATCTTACCAAAATTAAGAAAATGCCAACAGAATGAGTTCCCAAACCCAGGACTCATATTCATTTCTTAAATGGTCCTTAAATGGTTTATTGTCAGAAAGAGTAAGGTTTGTAGTGGTGGTGCAATGGTTTGCTAAATAAAAGGTCAGCAATTTATACCTAACAGCCACTTCACAGAAGAAAGGTGAGGCAGTCTCCTTCCATAAAGATTACAGCCTTACCATTATACCTAGCAATCCTATTACAAGGTATATGCACTAAAGAAGTGAGAGCCAGGACACAAATAGATATATCCACATCCATGTTCATTGCAGCACTATTCACAATAGCAAAGAGATGGAAACAGTCTAAATGCCCATCAATGGAGGAATGGATAGCCAAACTACAGTACATACATCCAATGGAATAGTACGCAACACTAAAGAATAATGTAGAATCTGTGAAACACCTCATAATGTGGATGAACTTGGAGGACGTTATGCTGAGTGAAATAAATCAAATCACAGAAGGACAAATATTTTATTAGTCTTTGTAAACATCAAGGAAAGGTTTATATACGGAAGTAAACTTTCCTTGTTGGTTACCAGGGATGGGAAGGAAAGAGAGGGAAAACTGCTAGAGAGGTAAGAGATAAGTATTGATTTGGGTGAAGGAAAAGACAATATACTAAAGCAAGAGAATGACACAGTAACACTAAGGAAAAGGAAGACACAGGGAGGTGCACAAGTGGTACAGACAACAAAGGTAAACACTTTCACATACACAATACTGCTTTATCAGTAATAAACAATCTATGGTGGATACATAGGTAGACAGTATGAATGATCAAGTAAGTATGTCTAGGCAAAAGGGACTACACCTATGACATATATGTAAGTTTGGCAGATATTTCTACATATGTTATTTGTATATGCTATAAGAAAGTCCATATATATAATAGAGCTAACGGGGCAAAGTTACTATAACTTCTTAGCCACACCCAACCAACCTGACAGAGTGAGCCATTGGGCCTGCTTGTTTGGGACCATAGTCACAGGGGACATCAAGTTCAATTGGCATAACATACTACACTAAAACATTGTTCTACATCCTACGTTGTTGAGCAGTGACTGGGGTCTCAAAAGCTTGCAAGTGTCCATCTAAGATGCAACAATTGGTCTCTCCTCCTCTGGAGCAAAGAAGAATGAAGAAAACCAAAGACTCACAGAAACAATTAGTCCAAGGAACTAGTGGACCATGAAAATCTCAGCCTCCATGATGACCCTGAGACCTGAAGGACTAGGTGGTGCCTGACTACCACTGTCAACCACTTAGAAAGGGATCAGATCCTGAATAGAGTGGGAGAAAAATGTGAAACAAAACCCAAAATTATAAAAAAGACCAGGTTTATTGGTATGATAGAAACTGGTGAAATCCCTGAGACTATGGCCCCTAGTGACCCTCCAGGCCTGGAATTGAACTCGCTTCTGTGGCTTCTAGCCAAATAATAGACAGGCATATAAGGTGAACATGTATACATGGCAAGTATATTCCTTAGAACAAGCAACCACGGGAGGTCAAAGGGCATTATTTTCACAGGGACATAGCTCAGAGGGAACACATACAAAGGAAAGGAGGACACAGGGAAAAGGTAACCACAGGGAAGAAGTGGGAAGAGAGTTGTTACGTTATGGAGATTGTAATCAATGTCATGAAACAAATTGTGTATGAACTGGTGTATGGAAATGAATTTGTCCTGCAAAATTTCACCTAAACAACAATTAAA